>NW_020954608.1:4853702-4861033 GCF_900497805.2 Vombatus ursinus | reverse complement strand
AGATAGATAGATAGATAGATAGATAGATAGATAGATAGATAGATAGACAGACAGAGATACGAAGAGGAATCGAGTAATTTTGATGTACTGATAAGAGACATCTTGTTGATGACAGCCTTTAAAGCAGCATTTTGTTCTATCAAATGCATTTTTCATAACTAACTGAAATATATACACAACAAAATATTGTATTCACTACAACTTTCAGTTAATTATGAAATGATAACTATGTGGTCCACGATAGAATTTCAGTTGCAAAATCCTGCTTGCTTCATAGCTGCATTGAGGTTGCCTTCAATTATTTTGTAGATGAGCTGCATTATCGTTTGGTATAGCTGCAAAAATGGGCATCTAAATATAAATAATTGTTCTCTCATTTACCCTTTTTTGTCTTGGTATTTGTTAAGTTCAAGATTTTCTCTACACCTTTAGTATCTTATCTTCCCCAGAAAGCTTGTGAATACATTAACAGTCCAGCAGGGATCTCTTCTATTTATACTTGATCCAATTCAGCTACTTTTCTCCTCATTTCTTTTTAGTGCCATGTATACATCTCCTACAAGCATGTCTCAGACTCTGACATTAGAATTCAAGGGTGGTGACTCTATTGTCCTTGATGGTGAGAATATTTTTTCATACAAATCTTTTTTTTCAGACTTTTTTCCAGTTTTCATCTTTTCATTGTCCTTTTTCCAATGATTGTTTTCAAGTGCCTCCAGGATGAATGGGTTGAGTTGGATCTTCTGCTAAACTTTCTTTAAATTGGTTTTATCCTCCATTGTTTCTCTTTGCTTCATGAGGTAAATACTGCTTATAATAATCCATCATCTGTCTCTTTAAATTTGTGACAAACAAGTTCATATTTTAAACCAGTGTCATATTTTTTCTGCCATCTCTCTCTCTGCTTGGTTAGTCAAATGTTAGCTGGATTTTTGTGTCCCTTTTAATGTCATTCCTTTTGTCCATAAACCATTGTCACTAATGACTGCTTATTTATATATACATATACATATATATATATTCTTTGACCATTCAATGTTGTTATTATGCAAAAACAGTTGCTACAAGGATGACATAGCAATGAGTCCTTTATTATGTGTTACTGTATAATCTATTTTTAAAAATTTTATTTTACTTGATACTCACCATGTCTAGTGCTAACCAAGTCATTTTTTCAAGTGTTCATGATGCAAAGCATAAGGCTTCTATAAGACTTTTATCTCCCGATTTCTTCTTTCTTACCCATGCTTTCTAATATATTTCTCACCAGCCTCATATAGTCTCAGCTTCACACAGAAATTGTTGAGTATCAAAGTGCATGGTGATTTGAATTAGAGTCTCTTCTGGTTTCATTTATAGCAGTAATGACATGATAGTTGTAAATCCATTCCTTTATTATTCTACCTACTCATTGGACATTGGACAAGTCTCTTATATTTAGATTTGAAACAGTATAGTTTACATGTAGTCTCAAAACTGTTTATTCTTAATGTACTCTGCTCTCTTTTTCACTACTCTGCCACTGTCAGTGAAGGAATGGAAAGAGGTCAAGAACTGAACTCCATTTTTGTTTGGTTGTTTTATGGATTTCCCCGGCAAAGAATTCATCACCAGGTGGTGAATCTACTGGTAATAAGGCTCTGAATAATAGTTCATCCTTGGAAAGCATACTGAGTCTATTGTTGGAACTATACTTAAGTCATTTTAAGCATGGACCTACCAGAGCTTATGCTATGCTGTTATAGCTTTTGAGAATCCAAGGTCATCTCCATGATGTAATGATGTATCAGAGTGTGACTTGGTGGAAGTAAAAGGAGGTAAAATGACAGTGCTTTGGATTGCCATCATAGGCCTTAACATTATTTAGCCTGCAATAACTACCCAAACTGTTCCACATGGATAAAAGTGTGAGATAACAAGATGATTTTTCTTGAAAGGTCATACTGTTATTTAAATGACAGGTATTTAGCAATGTAGGAAGGCAGTTGCTTTTTTTCCTCCCCCTATCATTAGTAATAGTCAATGCTAAGAACTATGGATGTCTTCAGGGAGAAAGAGTGGGAATGATATCAGTAGGAATCAAATGGAAAGGGGAATGATAACTAAAGTTCCCAACAATAGGCAACAGGAGAAAGTAACAGTCAAGAAGTAGTTTATCAGGGCTATCTGGCATAAGGCACTGATGAAAGCAGAAATAGTGAGAATTAAAGGGGTCCAGTTGTAGACATCATATAAGTACTCTTAATATCATAATATGGCAGATGACAATGGGCAGATAGCCAGTAGGCTGCTGGAACTATACTAACATATTCTGGTAATCAGCTAAAGGGACAGGGATTAAGGAAAGGATCCCATTTCCTGGGAGGATAGGAAAAGAAAAAAAATACAGGGCTTCATACCCAGAATAACTAGAGTACTGAGCAAGGAAGGAAGGTAGAGACTCAGTTATTGGGAGGGGGGAAGGGACCCATTTATTGGAAATATAATATAAGGCAGGGTTTGGTAATACTAAGGTATAGTTATGTGGCACAGTGAATGGAATGCTTGGCCTACAGACTGGAAGACCTGAGTTCAAATGTAGGTATAGACACTTAATAGGTATGTGATCTTGGGCAAGTAACTTTATTGTTATTATTATTATTACAAGGTCAGAGAAAGACCAGCTTGGAGAGAGACATAAAGAGAGACATAATCCCATTAACCTCAACTATTGTTGTTGTTGTTGTAGTCATTAAAATTATTACTATTATTATGAAACCAGAGAAAGACCAGCTTGTTGATGAACAAACAAGCTCTGGTTCCATGTTCTCCTTGTCTAGGGACTAAATAGACCTTGGAATCTGAAGTGAGTCTAAACTGCAGATGAAAAAAAGAGTCACGGAGATTAACTGGCAGAAACGGGAACTAGGGATAAGCATGAACAAGGAAGCAAGGTAATCTCTATAACAATAAGGGCTTTTGAGGTGAAGTAATAGATCAAGTATCAAGTAATGTTGTGTATGTGTGTGTGTGTGTGTGTGTGTTTTCTCTTATAAAATGATGTTTAAGTCCCAACTACACAATCATATGCTGACAATATACACCATTGTTGTCAGTCTCAAGATGCATAGGTATCTCTTTGTTACTAACTTCTCCTGAAAGCCAATATTTGGCCATCTGAGAGAGAAAAAAACATATTTTATAATGTAAAAAAAAGTAGCAGAGATTTTAATTCCTCTGACTTTCTCATTGAATGCTAATAGGTAATGTCTTGCAAACATTAAAATAAGCTCTTGGCTGTTTTACAACAGCTGGCACAGTGAGGTTTTGGATATATGCCTATTCAAAGATCTTTTCTGGAGATTCCACTTGGCTAAAGGGGCAGCCTTCAGAAAGGGAGTTCTCAATCTAGGGTGAAAACTAAGAATTCTTTCAAACTGAGTTGTGAAATTGCACTCTCTTTTCACCTAGGTTCCTAGTTTTCACCTCATATTGTGAAGCTTTACTAGGTGACAACTAGGTGCCATGTAACCCGTTGGGAAGAATTCCTTATTATAAATACAGCCTACAGATAATATAAGGAATATGTTACTGACTATCTGCTCAGGCTAGGAAAAGTTCTGACTTTTGCATAATGCAATAGCAGCCCTCACTGGATAGAACTGAAATGTGTTTTTAGTGGATAAAATGAGAAATGTTCACTTAAGAATTAGGCCTGAGTTATGGAAAGGCATTTACTTACTGTATGGAATGCAAATGAGCAAGTGAGTCCTTTATAATCTCATTGGGAAACCCCAGCTACTTTGCACTTGGTGCTGAATGCTTAAGAAAAATTGATTTAAATTGTCTCATGACCCTGCTGTTAAAGAAGTAGTTTGTATTAATTCAACCCAGAATTCTTTTAACTTTTATACTTTTTAAATTAATAAGGAAAACTTTCTTTAAAGAATGATTGTTTCTAGTACAACAGTGCAGTGCAATATAGGCAAACTCAGTATAAATCTAGGTTCTAAAAAGTTACAAATCTGAATTACAAACAAAATGTACTTTCCTCTGGCTCTTCAATTACAGAATGACAATAGTTAATACTATTTAGAATGATCCATATTCTACTCCCAATTTTCCAAACATATTTTCTAGGCTCCATCTTTGTCCTGATTTTGCTTTTTGAATGAAAAAAAAAAGTTCTACAATTTGAAGGGAAGGATTAACCTATATTAGCCCAAGGAACAAAAAGAATCTGAGTAAAGATTGGTCACCTGTTTCATTTTGCCTTAATTATGAACTCAAATCAAATTCATGTAAGTCAATTAAATGTGAAGAAATTGGCAATTAAAATAATTTTTAAATAATATAGCTAAAGCATGTTTAATTCTAAGGCTATTTACACAGGTAGCATCTGAGCTGCTATCTCATAGAGAAATAAGCATTATGCTTATATTTTTCTTCCCATCCCTAACCCCAACTTGTTCTTTCCTTCCTCATTCTTATAATCTACTAAAACTTACTCTTTAATAAGAAAAAAAAAAGCCTTGCATTTTTTTTTTCATTTTAATCAGATTTGTGATTTCATCAATGTAAGGAACTCTTCAGAATATTTACTGTACCACTATTAATTGATTTCACAAGATTAGCAACTTATAGACTTAATTGTCCAGAATACTACAAGGTTAAGTTACTTGTGTCAGACATCCAGTCTACATCAGAGGTGAAACTTGAACCCAAGACACCCTTATTCTAAGGCCAGATCTCTACACACTACACTCTACTGCCTCTGTAGAACTCCCAAAGTATTGATTAGCTAGAAATAGTCCAATACCTGAATGGCATAGTGGAGCCTACATTAAGTAGAATTAATAATAAAACAGGCCAATTGCAGAATCCTGAACTTAAAGCTAGAAGGACTTTAGATATTACTTAGTCCCCAGTCCATCTTAATGTGTATGTGTGTGTGTGTGTGTGTGTGTGTGTGTGTGTGTGTGTGGACTCTTATAGCAGTCTCAGAATCATGTTTCTAAATACACAAAATAAATATGCAGAATTGCAAAAGAAATTGAAAGCCAAGAAAGTTTGAACATTTTGCCCAAGACCACATAATAAGTAACAGTTGAAATTTAAAAACGGGACTTCAAATTCCAAATCCATTGAAGTATCAAGGGAATTTTAGTCTTCAATGTTCCCAAATACCTAAAGACAAGCATGCATTAAGTTCCTAATATATGCGTGTGTGTGTGTGTGTGTGTGTGTGTGTGTTTATGTACCAGGTACTTTGCTGAGTGCTTAACAAATATTATTTTATTTAATGCTCAAAAAAAAAAAAACCTCTGAGAGGTAGTGCTATAATTATATCCACTCTACAGGCAGAGGTTAAGTGACTTGCCCAGTGTCACACAGCTAGTAAGTCTCTAAGGCCAGTGTTGAATTCAGATCTTTCTGACTCTAGGCCAAGTATTCTATCCATTGTGCCCCTCAAATTGAGTCTTCCACATCAAATCATCCTTTAGGAAAATCAGGATTAGTGAGTAACCAGTAGATTTAATAAAAATCTACAAATATAAATTTCGCAAATTTTGCAAAATCCAAAAACCTCCTCCAAGATCTTTTGTATGACATTTAGGAATCTTATAAATACAATTTCATAATGTATTTTTTTTAGTCTATCAGTAGGATTTTTTTTTGTAATTCCATGTTAAAATCCTCCGCATAGTCTCTATGACATATGCTTAACAATATTCTTGTTGAGGGAGATGACAAGAGTCATAGCCTCTAATATGAAAATAAGAAATAAAACCATGGAAAACTATGTATGGAAGCAGTTTGGTAGTGATATTTTTGGTAGAGAACAGAGAAAATATCATCATCCTGGGTAAAAGCCAACCATCATTTTCAAGTGAAAATTGAAGAACAGTTGAATGTTTTAATAAGATCTTAGATCTGGAGCTACAAGAGATCTTAATAGTCAGTTAGTCCAACCATATCATTTTACAGGTGAAGGAACTATGGCCCAAAGAGAGTATCTGACTTGGCCAAAGCCACACAGATAGCAAATAGAAGAACAAGAAATTGGAACCCAGATCCTCTGACTCCAGACAGAGTGAAAAATTGTAAAACTATGCAGGAGAACATTGTGGTAGGATCATATCCCTTTCATATCTAGATCATTTCTATTTACTGTCAGGAAAATTTTCCCTTCATTTTCAACTAAGAGTCAGAATGATAAGAAGAAGTCTTTTAGTTAGGTTAAATACAAATGCATTTAGAATCATGATTAAATAAGTTCATTGGGTCAAAGAACATATTTGCATGTGAAATTTAAAAGCATTATGAGAAAAATCAGGTCTCCTTTGAACAGAGTTATTTTTACTATAACAAGATTCTAAGATATCTACATACTTATAAATATATACATACATATAAATAAACACTTACAAAATTTAAATGTAAAATATTTGAATATATATTGATAGTAGAGATTCCCTCTTATAAAGAAAATGTGATCTTTCTATGGCATTGTTAAATTTTACATTCAAATATATTCTTTGACCAAGTGAACATATTTGATTAGGATCCCAAGTGCATTTGTACTTAGCCCAATTAAATAGTTCTTATTTTTCTGTTCCTCAGTAAAAATAAGTGGAAAATACACTAGTTAGTAACAGTATTTTATTTCATAATAGATGCGTACCAATTTTGTAGCATGTGCTAAACAGAAAGGAACAGTTCAGAGACCATCTACTCCATCTTGTCAGAATAATATTCTTTCCTCAGATGGAATTTCTGGTTCTCTGTAATATATCACAACTAAAACATTTCTTCAGCCCCATATCAATAGTATATCAATAGATTCTTGTCAAGGGGCTTCCTTATCTTCAAAAGCCAATAACTTTTTGTTCTGTTGAATAGAACTACTCAATCAAGAGTTCAAATGTAATGAAGACCTTTTCAATGCCATCTGTACTGGGATACAATTCTGTTTCATAAAAAACATCTCTCCTGAGAATGGTAAAAAAGTATTTACTTGGGGGCATAAATAAAAGAAAAGACACATTTTTTCCCCTGTAATATCTATCTGCTATGTGGTCCCATAAAACTGCCCTACATTCTGTGGAGACTCCTACTTGTGAAATCTAAGAGACAGAAGGCAAACTTTGACATGCAGCTCATCTGGAAATCTTTTGTTTTGTGATTGTTGTTGCTGTTAAATTTTCATTACTTTCTTTTAATTACAAAATGAAGGTGCATTGTGTTCTCAGAAACTTTGGGCATCTGCCTAACTGAAAAGAAAATGTGGAGTGAAAAATAACAACTTAAAAATTATTTAGTTATTTTCCTCAAAGTGTTATACCAGAAAT
>NW_020954608.1:4838702-4848702 GCF_900497805.2 Vombatus ursinus | reverse complement strand
TCATAAACTCTTAGTTCTACCAGAAGAATAACTGCATATAACCAACCAAAAAGTATTTTAAATGCCTTAATCATTCAAATTACATGATTAAATGCAATGTTCCAAGTCTTTTCTCTACATGAGATTACAGAGAAAGTGAGCTCCATATTAATAAATTAAGGGGAAATGAAATCATGTATCTGATTTTATGGCTAATTTATCCATTTTAGTTGAGATTCCTTTCTCTTAAATTTTCAGTTTTTAATTTGTCACCATTTAAGAATCATACCTGCCAGACTATTCTGTAAAGTTAACACAAAGTATTTCCTTAAGAATAATAAATTCAAATTCAACAAATGAATTAGAACTTAGGAGTAAGAGAACTATGGCTTTCACCCAGCTTTAATATCCAGGAAAAAGTAAATGGTCTTCAAGTAGACTCATTTGCTACAGCTATTATGGTACGGCATCCATTTAAATGGTCAACAATACCCAAGGGATATGAAACCTTCAATTATACTTGAAAAGAAAGCCTCAATCTTATAACAAGGGAATATAAAATCAGATAACAAAAAAAGTAAATTCAAATTTTTTACACAAATGAATTCAGCTAGTAATTTGGAATAGAAGAAAATTGAGCTTAATGTAGTCGTGGCAACTCCTTGTCTTCATTAGTTATTGAACTTAGGTCAACTAACATAATATCTTTTTTCCACTGATTTTTGATGGGAAAAATCTTTCCTATCCCCAGACTATCCTAAAGAATAGTAAAAAACACAATAGATAGGTTAAAGGACCTGGGTCTTGGTCCCAGTCCTACATCTAATCAGCTTTGTAATATCTGTGGGTCTCATTTCCTTTATCTATACAATGAGGATCCTGATTAGATAATCTATATTATTCTCCACAGATCTAAATTCTGTGACAGAATGTGTGATGTGCCCCACAGTTCCTTTGATTTGGTTTTGAAAAACTATGATAAAAATACTAGAATTTCAAGCATTGAAGTGAATTCTCCTGCTTTCTTCACCTACTTTATTTTCTTGGCCCTTTATTTAATTTCTTCCAAAGACTGGGAAAGATGACACAGGAACATTTGAATCATTACCAGTTGAGAGAAGAACTGAAAAAAAACAAATCTCCTTAACCAGTAGAAGACAATATTCCCCATAGGTAACTTTCATATTTAATTGTTTCTAGAAATCATTTTCATTTTTAAAAAACTAGAATATCCACAAGTATCAGGCATTCAGTATTATATAAGAATTCCTAATATTGCTTTCCTGTAATGGCCTCTAATGTGAGACTTTATCTTGTCTTCCTCTCATATAAAACATTTCAAGCCTTTGGCTCTCCCTCAGGCAAAAATCTATGTCTGGGAGCCAAAAAGAGAAATAAAAGATATAGTGAGAAATTCACAAAATAAAAATAGACATATGAATTAGAGAAACTATTCCACCCTTTTAAACCATGTTTTATGTCACTGAATACTCTTATACAGTTAATAAACATATTCCACAGAACAATGGATCTTGCAAACTCTAAGAAAAATATATCTTTCAAACTCTACTTGTCCAAATCCTACTTGGCTAAAAATGACAGATTTAGTGGTATTAGTTATATTTTTAAAATATATTTAAAATCTCTTAGAAAATTAACCTGATTCTCAGTGAAGACATATAAATACTCATCCCTGGGCTGCTAAATTTGATATTCTATGTCCATCACTGTGACTATTGAATATTATATAAGAAATGCATTTCACTGAGATGCAGCTTTTAATAGCTTGTGAAGATTCATTATTATTGCCTTAAACCTTTAGCATCATTTAATCATACTTTATTTTTGCTTTCAGTACACTGAAAAGCATGCTAGATTCAGAGGTCCAGGATTTGAACACTGGCTCTGCCAATTACTAGCTGTGTGATCCTGGGCAAGTGACAAACTCTGTGGGCCTCAGTTTCTCAACTATAAAATGAGGAAATTGCTTTATTTTTTAAATTTTTGTTTTATTTTGCTTGCATTTGTTTTTTTTTCTTTTTTTATTTTAATTAATTTATTTTGAATTATCAACAATCACTTCCATAAGCTTTTGAGTTTTAAATTTTTCTTCCCCTCCCTTCCTACCTTCCTCCCCAAGATGGTGCACTACCTGATACAGGCTATACATATACATTCCTATTAAACACATTTTCACATTAGTGATGTTGTAAGTAAGAATTAGAACCAACAGGAGGAACCACCAGAAAGCAGAGACAAAACACAACAGAAGAAAAAGATAGCAAATAGTATGCTTCGATCTACATTCAAACTCCATAGTTCTTTCCTTGGAGGTGGATAGCATTTTCCATCATGAGGCCTTTGGAGATGTCTTAGATCCTTGTATTGCCAGGAAGGGTTAAGTCTATCAATATTAGTCATCCCACAAAGTGGCCATTACTGTGTACAACGTTCTCCTGGTCCTGCTCACTTCACTCAGCATCAGACCATACAAGGCTTTCCAGGTTTTTCTAAAGTCAGCCTGCTCATCATTTCTTATAGCACAATAGTATTCCATTACATTCATATACCACAACTTGCTAATTCATTCCCCAACTGATGGGCATCCTCTCAATTTTCAATTCTTTGCCATCACAAAAAGAGCTGCTATGAATATTTTTGTACATGTGGGTCCTTTTCCCATTTGTATGATCTCTTTGGGATATAACCCTAGAAGTGCTATTGGTGTATCAAAGGGCATGCACATTTTTATAACCCTTTGGGCATAGTTCCAAATTGCTCTCCAGAATGGTTGGATCATTTCACAACTCCATCAACAATGCACTAGTGTTCCAGTTTTCCCACATCTTCTCCAACATTTATTATTTTCTTGTTTTGTCATCTTGGGCAATCTGATAGATGTGATGTGGTACCTCAGAGTTGTTTTGATTTGCATTTCTCTAATCAATAGTGATTTAGAACATTTTTTCATATGACTATAGATGGCTTTAATTTCTTCATCTGAGAACTGCCTGTTCATATCCTTTGACCATTTATCAGTTGGGGAATGGCTTGTATTCTTATAAATTTCACTTAATTCTCTATATATTTTAGAAATGAGGCCCTTATCAGAGAGACTGGTTGTAAAAATTCTTTCCCAATTTTCTACTTTCCTTCTAATCTTGGTTGCATTGGCTTTGTTTGTGCAAAAACTTTTCAATTTAATGTAATCAAAGTTATCCATTTTGCTTTTTGTATTGTTCTCTATCTCCTGTTTGGTCATGAATTCTTCTGTTCTCCACGAATCTGATAGGTAAACTATTTCTTGCTCTCCTGTTTGCTTACAGTATCAGCCTTTATATCTAAATCATGAACCCTTTTTGACTTTATTTTGGTATATATTGTGAGATTTTGATCTATGCCTAGTTTCTGCCACACTTTTCCAGTTTTCCCAGCAGTTTTTGTCAAAGAGTAGGTTCTTATCCCAGAAGCTGGGGTCTTTGGGTTTATCAAATAATAGATTACTATAGTCAATGACTACTGTGTCTTGCATACTTAACCTATTCCACTGATCCACCATTCTTATTTTTTAGCCAGTACCAAGAAGTTTTGATGACTATTGCTTTATAATACAATTTAAGATCTGGAATGGCTCGGCCACCTTCCCCTGCATTTCTTTTCATTAGTTCCCTTGATATTCTAGACCTTTTGCTCTTCCAAATGAATTTTGTTGCTATTTTTTCTAAGTCTATAAAATAATTTTTGGTACTTTGTTTGGTATGGCACTGAATAAGTAAATTAGCTTAGGAAGAATCGTCATTTTTATTATATTATCTTAGCCTACTCATGAGCAACTGATGATTTTCCAATTATTTAGATCTGATTTTATTTGTGTGAAAAGTATTTTATAACATTTTATGTTTTATAATTTTATTTGAAATATTTTATAATGTCTAGAGTAACTTTAAATGGAATTTCTCTTTCTATCTCTTGCTGTTGAGCTTCGTTGGTAATATATAGAAATGCCAATGATTTATATGGGTTTATTTTATTGCCTGCAACTTTGCTAAAGTTATATATTATTTCAAGTAGTTTTTTTACTTGATTTTTTAGGATTCTCTAAGTATATCATCATATCATCTGCAAAGAGTCATAGCTTTGTTTCTTCTTTGCCTATTCTTCAATTTCTTTTTCTTTTATTATTGATAAAGCTAACATTTCCAGTACGATATTGAACAACAGTGGTGATAATGGACATCCTTGTTTCATCCCTGATCTTATAGGAAATTCTTCTAGCTTGTCCCCATTACATATGATGCTTGCTGAAGATTTTGGGTAGATGCTATTTATTATTTTAAGGAAGACTCCACTTATTCTTATGCTCTCTAGTGTTTTTAATAGGAATGGGTGTTATATTTTGTCAAAAGCTTCTTCTGCATCTATTAAGATGATCATGTGATTTCTGTTAGTTTTGGTGTTGATATGATCAATTATGATGATAGTTTTCTTAATATGGAACCATCCCTGCATTCCTGGTATAAATCCTATCTGGTCATAGTGTATTGTTCTTGTGGTAACTTGCTGTAATCTATTTGCTAATATTTTATTTAAAATTTTTTCATCTATATTCATTAGGGAAATTGGTCTATAATTTTCTTTCTCTGTTTTGACTCTTCCTGGTTTAGGTATCAACGCCATATTTATATCATAAAAAGAATTTGGTAAGACTCCTTCTTCATCTATCTTCCCAAATAGTCTATATAGTATTGGAATTAATTATTCTTTAAATGTTTCATAGAATTCATTTGTAAATCCATCTGGCCCTTAAGATTTTTTTCCCAGGGAGTTCATGAATGGCTTGTTCAATTTCTTTTTTTCTCAGATGGGGTTATTTAAGTATTTTACTTCCTTTTCTGGGCAATTTATATTTTTGTAAATATTTATCTATTTCACTAAGATTGTCAAATTTATTGGCATACAGTTGGGCAAAATAGTTCCTAATTATTGTTTTAATTTCCTCTTCCTTGATGGTGGATTCACCCTTTTCATTCTTGATACTAGCTAATTTGGTTTTTGTCTTTCTTTTTTTTAATTAAGTTAACAAAAGGTTTATCTATTTTATTGCTTTTTTCATAAAACCAGCTCTTAGTTTTGTTTATTAGTTCAATAGTTTCTTAATTTCAATTTTATTAATTTCTCCTTTGGTTTTCAATATTTCTAATTTGGTGTTTAATTGAGGATTTCTAATTTGTTCTTTTTCTAGTTTTTTTCAGTTGTATACCTAATTCATTGATCTCTTCTCTTCCTATTTTTTTCATGTAAGCCTTTAGAGATATAAAACTTCCCCTAAGAACTGCTTTCACTGCATCCCATAAGTTTTGGTATGTTGTCTCATTATTCATTCTCTTGAATGAAGCTTTTGATTATTGTTATGATTTGTTGTTTGACCCAATCATTTTTTAGGATTCGATTATATAGTTTCCAATTATTTTTAGTCTATCTTTCCATGGCCCTTTATTACATATAATTTTTATTGTATCATGATCTGAAAAACATGCATTTAATATTTCTGCCTTTCTGCATTGGATTGTGAGATTTTTATGCCCTAATACACGGTCAATTTTTGTGTTTGTGCCATGTACAACTGAGAAAAAAATATTTTCCTTTCTATCCCCATTCAATTTTCTCCAGAGGTCTATCATACCTAGGTTTTCTAATGTTCTATTCACCTCCTTAACTTCTTTCTTCTTTATTTTGTGGTTAGATTTGTCTAGTTCAGAGAGGGGGAGGTTGTGGTCCCCCATTAGTATAGTTTTGCTGTCTATTTCTTCCTGCAACTCCCTGAACTTCTCCTCTAAGAATTTGGATGCTATATCACTTGGTGCATATATGTTTAGTAATGATATTACTTCATTGTCTATGGTGCCTTTTAGCAGGATATAGTTTCCTTCCTTATCTCTTTTGATAAGATCTATTGTTGCTTTTGCTTTGTCTAAGATCAGGATTGCTACCCCTGTTTGTTTTTTTTTATTTACTTTAGCTGAATCATAATATATTTTGCTCCAGCCTTTTACCTTTACCCTGTGTGTGTCACTCTGTTTCAAATGTGTTTCCTGTAAATAACATATTGTAGGATTATGGTTTTTAATCCATTCTACTATCTGCTTCCATTTCATGGGAGAGTTCATTCCATTCACATTCATAGTTATGATTACTATCTATGTCTTTCTCTCCAACCTTTTCCTCCCTGTTTATGCTTTTCTTTCTCCTTTCTCCTTTTCTGTCCTCACTAGTGTTTTGCTTTTGACCACCGCCTCCCTCAGTCCTGCCTCCCCTCCATTAGCCCCCTCCCTTTTCTTTCCCTTTACTATTTCTTCTCTCCCTTCTATCCTCCCTCCCTTTGCTTTTCCCTTTTTCCTCCTACTGCTTATAGGGCAAGTTAGATTACTATACCTAACTGATTATGTTATTCCCTTCTTGATCCATATCTGATGAGAGTAAGGTTCAAACAATGCTCATCTCCCTCACTTCTTTCCCTCTGCTCTAATAGGTTTTTGTGCCTTTTCCTGTAAAGTAATTTACCCTTGTCTTCCTCTTCCTTTCCTTTTCTCTCAGTGAATTTTCTTAGTTAAATCAGATTAATCCACTTTCTTGGATCCATTTAACCCATATGATTAGATTTTTTTTATCATTACATCAAAGTCAACTTATATCCACCTCCTTTATGTATACACCTTTAACATGGTATAATAACAATATAGTGCTCAAGAGTTACAAGTCTCATCTTCCCTTGTAGGGATGTAAACAGTTTGCCCTTATTAATAACATGTTGTTTTTTTCTGTCCCGTTTACTTTTTTATTTCTCTCTTGAGTCTTGTATTTAAAGGTCAAATTTTCTGTCGAGCTCTGGTCTTTTTATTAGGAAGATTTGAAAGTCCCCTATTTCATTGAATGTCCATCTCCTCCCCTGAAAGATTATGCTCATTTTTCTTGGGTAGTTGATCCTTGGTTGTAATCCAAGCTTCTTTGCCTTATGGAATATCATATTCCACACCCTATGGTCTTTTAATGTAGAAGCTGCAAGGTCCTGTGTAATCCTGACTATGGTTCCATCATATTTAAACTGTTTCTTTCTGACTGCTTGCAGTTTTTTCTCTTTGACCTGGTAATTTTGGAATTTGGCTACTATATCCCTTGGCATTTTCAATTTGGGATCTCTTTCAGAAGGTGATCGGTGGATTCTTTCTATGGCTATTTTACCCTCTGCTTCTGAGGTATATTCTCAGGGCAGTTATCCTTGATGATATCCTGAAAGATGCTGTCCAGCCTCTCTTTTTTCATTGTGATTTTCAGGTAGACCAATAATTTTTAAATTGTCTCTCCTGGATTGATTTTCCAGGTCAGTTGTTTTGCCAATGAGGTATTTTCTGTTTTCATCTATTTTTTCATTCTTTTGTTTCTGTTTGACTGATTCTTGCTCATATAGTCATTAGCTTCCATTTGCCCAATTCTAATTTTTAACAAATTATTTTCTTCTATTAGATTTTGTACCTCCTTCCCCATTTGGCCAATTGTATTTTTGGGGGGACTTTTTTTCTTCAGTGTACTTTTTTTTCCCACTTGTCCAATTCTATTTTTTAAGGACTTGTTTTCTACAGTTAACTTTTTTCCTTTCTTTTCCTAGCTATTGACTCTCACTTGCATACATCTCAATTTTTTTCCCCATGTTTTTCTTCTACCTCTCTCATTTGACTTTTAAAATTCTTCTTGAGCTTTTCTAAGAAGGCTCAGATCAGTTTATATTCCCTTTTGAGGTTCCAGATGTGGGTTTGTTGACAATGTGTCCCCTTTAGAATTTTTGCCTTCATCTTCATTGTTCTCATGATATAAATCTATTCTACGTTTCTTTTTGCTCATGGTGTTTGCTTATTTCCTGGCTTTTAAAGAGATTGAGCTCTCCTGATGGGGAGTAGAGGGCACTGACCCAAGCTTCTTGTGTTGGGAGCCTAGGGCCTGATCACTGGCTTTGTGTGCTGCAGCCTCTGATGTTGGCAGTTGGAGGCTGTAGGGTTCTGGCAGCTTACCTTGTGTTGGGCTGGAATCAGCAACATTGGGACTCTAGGGGTAGGATTGGGTAGTGTGGCTCTTGGAGATTTCTTGCTCACCTGGGCCTTTCCTTCCTTTCACTTTTTTCAGCTCCTTTCAGATGGATGTTGCAGGATGTTTATCCTCCTGGGGCCCCGTGGAGTGCTGCTTTCCTTAATTTTGCTGAGGTACTGAGAGACCTGGTTGCTGTTAAATGCTGAGGCACCTGGTGGTTTTCCAAGCTGGTTTCCACTGGTTCCTCTACCCTCACTGTGGCATTCAGGGGTACAGGTGTTGGTGTTTGCCTGCTCCACCACCTGGATTTCAGAATTTCCTCCTGGTATGCTGAGGTGAGGCTTTCTGCTAGGTTTCTGGGACACCTCCTGTTCTGTACTGCTCCTCCACCCCTAGGGCAAGAGGGGCCTTTCCCATTAATCCCTCAAGCTACCTGTGCTATTGGACTGCTGCACCCCATCTTTCTCCTGGTCCCGCTGTTCTAGGTATTTTTGTGGAGCAATATTTTCTGGGCTTTTAGAGGTTAATTAGGGAGGGTAAGAGTGACTTATGTCTTACTCTGACATCTTGGCTCTTGGAAACAAGAGATTGATTTAGAAGATCCTTCCATCCCTAACTCCATGATCCTATGAATCAGACACCTTCAAAATAAGAAGAGGGACAATTTAATCTTCTTAATTAATACTATAGGGCCTAGCAATTGAAAAGAACAAACTTAATGGAAAATTAGTTACTGCTAATCTTTACGAGGGCAAGATTTTAATCTAGGGAAAGGAAGTAGTTTAATGAAAGTGCAAACATTTTAAAAGTATACTACTGTTTATATCACTCCTCTCACATCTCCCTATTTTTATTTTACAAAGAAAATACAAAGTCTTTCCATAATTTACTCCTTCCTCATAATTTATTTCCTGGAGGGATGCCATTAGCAATAGCAACAGAAGCAGCAGCCACAATTTTGAAGTTCTGAAAGCTCTGGATTGGCATGCTGAGTAAAATATTTGTGAACAAAATAAAAAGGAGAGAAAATGAGTTATATGAACAGATATAGTATGCCCTTTATCTAAAGATTTCCTAAGTTTGAAAATGTGTTAAAGTTCTAAATTCTCAGACTATGTGATCAATAAATGGGTATGACCAAAACAAAAGGGGGAAGAAAAGAAAATTCCCATTTATTCAAAATGGGGATTTAACTGAACATGCTTAATGATGACCAGAAATAAAATACATGACATAAAAAGTTCTACCTTTTTATTTTGCTCTGAAATGTTCAATGCTTCACAATGACGCACAAAAAGGCAGAAATAAAAAAAAAGATATAAAATATCTTTTTCCTCTTTTTTTCAATCAACATTGTGGTCAGGGCTGTTGTCCAGAAAAAGTTCTGAAATGATTGTGATGGCAGAAATTAAGAGACTGTTCTTCTATGAACAAATCTGAAAGGCAGCTTTGTAGGAGCAGCTGTGTTTTGAAAGTACTTCCACCTCTAAATTGGTCCTTGTACAGTGAACTCTTTTCCCTTTTGCCAGTAGGGCCCACTGCAGTGTAACTGCTACATTTCCACTTTTATCACTGTCTGACCACTGAAGTGGAAAAAGAAAGATTGCCAAAATCTGATTTATTTTTTTCCCTTTTTGTCTTTCTGAATCTGTTCTTAGATGTCCGTTATTCCAGTGACAAGAAACTATTTTGGGGGTATTCATATTCTGTAGGCAACATCGATCCCTAAATATGGTGATGCCCCTTGGTGAGTTGACCCACTATAGGAGTGCAATTAAAAGAGACCAAATCAATGAAAACATGCACTGGTTTTTAAGAAAACTAGTGCTCTTATGGTTGCAAAATCCAAAGCAGCCCAGGGCATATTAGTAAAAGCAATTAAATGTAGTATGTGTTCTCTCTCTCTCTCTCTCTCTCTCTCTCTCTCTCTCTCTCTCTCTCT
>NW_020954608.1:4732654-4838692 GCF_900497805.2 Vombatus ursinus | reverse complement strand
TCTCTCTCTCTCTCTCTCTCTCTCTCTCTCTCTCTCTCTCTCTCTCTCTCTCTCATACACACACACACACACACACACACACACACACACAAGATTTAAGAGAACTTTAGTAATTTAACCAAAGAATTCAAATTCAGTAAGATGTGCATAAATAGATAACATCTAAAACATGTTACATTATCTGCTCAAGGCTAAATCAGTGAACAGTTACTTTTCTTGTTCCATTCCATTAGGCATTTTTTACATCATAATGGCAAAAGACAAAAAATCTCAGCCATCTATTTAAAAGATCAAAAAGAGAAAATCATATTTAATAGATCATGAAGAAAGCTCATCATCTTATCTACTCTTCATGTAAATGAAAATTATTTTTCCTATATACTTTGTGGAACATTTGGCAATTTTTAAATATATTGTTCTGAAAGAACAAGATGAATTCTTCTGGTTTCCCTTTGTTCCTCCGAATTTCCTATTAGTGCAACTGGAATTTCTAAATCAAAAAGTATTCACTTTACTTGCCAAGCACTGCCAGAGTTCAGAATATAGCTTTCTTTTCTTTTTTTGTTTTTATTTTTCCTGAGATGATTTCAATTACAAAAGGGATTTGGAGTAATACTTAAGATACAGTAATTTTATAGGAATACTTAATATTTTTGAAAAATTAAATGATCATTTGTGTGACATTTATTTTTTACTGAGTCTGATTTTTATAAGTCATTTACTCAGACCATTGAAAAGTATATTTAATAGCAACAGACAATTCATCAACATTAGCTTCCTGACCTTTCATTAAAATCTAATTAGATATTTCTTTTACTATGACATGAAAACACCAGTTGATTTGAAAATAAGAGAAAAGAGTAACAAGATCTTCTAAAATAATGTATATAAGAGCTAAATAGTGAAGAGAACCACATCATTAAAATAACTTGATTTAGATGACATGACAACCCGATGACATGAATTTATTTTCATTAAATTCTCATTTCCCTCTTCCTTTTTCTCATCCTTTTTCTGATTTTTCATCCTTCCTGCCCTCATCATTTCTTTTCTCTTCCTTCCTTCCTTCCTTCCTTTTTTGGAGGCAATTGGGGTTAAGTGATTTGCACAGGGTATCTGAGTCTAGATTTCAACTCAGGACCTCCGGACCCCAATCTATTTTTTAAACAATTAAAATGATCTTTCCATTCCATAGTACCTAAATTGTTTCTTCATTCATGGGGCTGAAAATTAATCTCCAAAGGGGAAAATAATCAATACCCTGAGTTGACATAAGGAAAGTCCAAAATGATCTGCCAAGAAAAGTCACATTTTAACATCTACATATTGTCTCATAAACAATGTAATCCATCCCAAATTGGTTTCCTGGAATGGCATGGAAAACTCTTCTCAGACAGCTTTTCCTGCTTTTTTATTCCAACTATTAAGTATGAGGTCATAACTACCCACCCTGATACGCAATTGGTAATGATGAAAACTTTGGAAATAGTCTGACATTCTTTCACCCAGGAGTTCTTAACATTTTTTGTGTCATGGATGCATTTGGTAGTTTTTTGAAACATATGGACCTCTTCTCAGAATAATGTTTTTAAATGCATAAAATATATAGGCTATGAAAGAAACCAAGGATTAGTGAAAATAAAAATGTACTTTTCCCCATCCAAGTTAATGGATTCCTGAAATCTCTCCACAGATATTTTGGAAATCATGCTATAAGCAAAAAGGATCTCCATATAATAAAAATATTAATCAATGGCTATTATTGGGTAATTAACATATATTTGGCCTTAAGTGCTAGTAGGAATGGCCCTAGGTGTCAAGGGACTTCCAAACTAAACAAAATGAAGAGACAGAAACACATTTGGTCAAACAATTACACAAAATAGTAGGCATTTCAATAGGGCTAAATACACTATTGTATGTTATGTTACCAGTGTGATATACACAGGCAAATTCTAATAAAGGTAAAATATCACCAAAGCACATTTAACTCATTTCAGGAATAGTTTTAAGTCTAATTTGTCATCCATAAATATTAGCTGATTGAATACAAATGTCTTCATATAACACCAAAGGAACTATAGAGTTAGAAGCAAGAACAGTTCTCTTTTTCATAGACCTTACAATATAGACTTACAAATCCAGTAGAGGAAATAATGAATAACTTTGCCTTCTGACTATCTCTGATGTTGACTCCTTCCAAATATTCTATTAGTGAGAGAGATTCTTAAATTTTCCAGGGACCATGAAATAATCAATGTTACAATAAAGAATGCCAAATTTCAAACTAGCCTTCAATCATGCTTTCTATATTGGAGATTTCTCCCACAAGAATACAGGGAAATTAACCTCATCAGTTCATCACTGGTTTAGAGACTTTTGTATTTACTTACCTGTAGACATTTTGCAACTCAGATTAGGTCAAAATGGGATGGCTATTGGCATAACTACATAAATAGTATAATTAGAGATGATAATAAAAAGATATAAAACAAGCAAAGAAACAAATTAAGGGAAAAAAATTTTACTAGACCTGACAGATGCAATAAACATATATAATATAGACAACATTTGCCAAAGATATGCTAAAAGGACTTAATACTTTGTTTTGTTTTGTTTCCATTTGTGTCGCTTGAAGAAGGATGAAGTAGTCTCTCTGCATGAGAAATTATGCTGATAGAATAACAAAACTGGAAGGAACCTTAGTGATCTTTAATCCAATTCTTTCATTTTATGAGAGGTAGCATGGTGTGGTGGAAAGAGTAATGAGGTCTCTAAAAAACTGGAGACACCTGCATTTGAATTCCAACTCGAGCATTGACTAACTATGTGACCATGGGCAACTCTTATAACCAAAATGTAAAGGAAGGACAATATCTGTCATCAACTGCCTCATATGAGGTGTTGTGGGGATAAAATAATGTATGTTAAATGTTTTGTATAAATATTTCTTATATAAATAAAAGGACCCTATTGTGGAAATGAAATTAGAGATGATGTCAGAACTCTTACAACTATATCTGGACCCTAGAATGAAACCCTTAACCTCTATAGGCTGTAGGTTCCTTTTCTATAAAATGAGGGAGTTGGATTACATGACCTTTGTGGTTCATTCCATCTCTAAGGCTGTGATTCTATGGCCTTGTGTCTGCTATTATTTTCACAATTAAGGAATTTTAGCAAAGAGAAAGAAAGTTATACCTTCAAGGTCACAAACTTGGCACATATGACTTGAACCCAGGTCTTCTAATTACAAGTCTAGAACTCTCACATACACCAAAATTAATCACTGATTAGTCTTACAACATCATGATGAAGATGAAACTTTCAGAGACATAATTTGTTTTCTCTAATACTAGTTCTTTTTTTTTCAAATCAAGTATTCTTTTTCTTAACTGATGAATTAGAATCTATTTCAGCTTTATTTTCTCTTATTAACCCAAACCATTGACATAAAATGCATTTTCTGAATCAAGAATCAATAAATAAACATTTAATAAGCACCTACTATGTGCCAGACATTATGCTAAGTTAGAGGTGTTTCCTTATTTTTTTTTCCTCACTAGGTTAATTTGGACTTTAACAATTTAATGCAAATCTACACATTCTGTATATATAGTTAGTACACATAAATTGGAGAAAACTGAGAATAAAAGATTATATGTCTTAGGCACTGTGATAGGAAATATTTTTTAAACTAAATGAGTTCTTTAAGGTGTATGCTAATAAGATGGAGATATAAATGATTTTAAACAAGCATAAAGGAAATACTCGAAACTTTTAATAAGTGTATCAGGAACAATCATGCACAAGATTCAAAGTCAAATCAAGTAGATAATAAAAGTGGCCAAGGAACCTCAATAATTTTTGCTTCCTGACTTCAGCAATTATAATTCAATATTACATTTATTACAAGTCTAAAACAGTAGTTACCTGGAACTCATTAGTTACTCTTATAGATAAAACCTTAGTGACAATGAACAAAGGAAAATGGGAAGAACTAATGCTAGTTCTGCCTATATTGTTGTTGTTTTGTTGATTAGTCATGTCTGACTCTTCTTGACCCCATTTGTGGTTTTCTTGGCAAAGATTTTGGAGTGGTTTGCCATTTCCTTCTCCAGCTCATTTTACAGATGAGACAACTGAGGCAAACAGGGTTAAGTGGCATTCTCAGGGTCACACAGCTAAGTGTCTGAGGCCAGATTTGAACTCAGGTCTTCCTGACTCAAGGACTGGCACTTTATCCACTGTACCACCTAACTGCCCAATAACAAACAACATTGCTAGTTCAGTCTACGTAGGATTTAAATCTTTACAGAAGTGTAGTATAACATAGTGGAAAGAAAGCCAATCTCAGCCAGGAATACCAAAGTTCGAGTCTTGCCTCTCTGTAACAAGTCACTCAACCTCAGTTTACGCTCTAAGATAGCTGCTAATCAGCAGAAAAGGGATTAGTCTTCTGGGAGAAGCCCTATGCCAATAAAATCACAAGTCCAATTAAAATATAGAACTAATAATTGATGGTAGAGAAAGAATTAAACCTATGCCTATCTTCCTGACCTAGGCCTGTATTCCACTTAACTAATATCATCATTGTTTGGGCTATATCTTCCCCAATGGAAACCTCACCTTTGCCCCTAAGTCCCTTGGCTCCCATAGGTCAGCTTTAAATTTATGTTATAGGGGCCAAACCCTACACATGCCACTTTCTGATAGCTTCAAGCCATGCCACAGCACAAATATTCATTCCTACCCTCCAACTCCTCTTTTATATTTGAGATATATTTAAAGGAATAAATTCCCCTTTATGCATTCTTTTCTCCCATAAGAATGGAAGCTCTGTGAGGACAGGGACTTTCTTGCTTGCTTTTTTTTTTTGTGTGTTCTCAGCACTTAGCATAGTCCCTGGCACATAGTAAGAGCTCAATGAAGAGTCCTATGTATTTATCTACCTATTTTTAGAGACAATGACATAGGTTTAAGATGATTCTTTGAAGATTCAAAATAGTTTTTTTTGTCTATCCATAGTAGTTACATTTTGAAACATATTTATCAATATTAATAAAGCAGTTATGCAGTCTTACATCATCACAATGTTTTCAGGAGTCTAGTAGAAAGAATAGACAAATGCACAAATATGATGACAGTTACTATTACGTGATGTTTGTGCCTTAGGGATGGTGTGACCCAAGAATTATGTGAGGTATGGGAAAAAAGGAGAGGTGGTGAGAATGTAGGCTTGGGAAGGGTTTCAGAGACCAGGTAGCATTTTAGTAGTACTTTAACATATGGGCAGATAAAGAAGGGGAGAGTGGGTATTCCAGGCATGAGGAGCAACATGAACAAAGACATGTATTGCAACAGAGCAGAACTATGTCTCATGCACGGAATAAAATGAGGTAAAACCTCAAAAGGAAAGGTCAGGTGCCAGAATAATGTAGGGGAATCTGAATGCCAGGTGAAGGAATTTGGGCCTAACTAGTAGACAAGGGAAGGCTGTGAAGACTTTTAAGTGGAAGAGTGATCAAACAAATTTATGCACAAAGGGTATCAATCTGGCAATGCGATGTAGGGTGGTTTATAGGGCTGGGGGAGAAAGTAAAAACAAGAAGAGAGGTTAGGAGGCAAGGTTAGGAGCATAATAATAAGGGTGTGCACTATAATGATGGCAGGGGAATAATGAAGCGAATGGTTACAAAAGAGTTTTTTGCAAAGGTGAAATTGATAGGACTTAATAATGGATTTACCTAAGACAGATGGAGGAAAAAAGTACAAAAAATTACCACAAAGTTATGAACATAGGTCACAGAATGAATAATGGAGCCACAGAGAAATTGTGAGCTCAGAAGGAATGGGCCTAGGGCACAAAGGTCATGAGATATTTTGAATTTGAGGTAGCAGTGGACTACTACATATTGTCATGTAGATAGCTAGGGATTGACTCTGAAGTTCAGAAGAGCAGTCAGGATTTATTCTATTAAATTTAATTAAAGTGGGAATCATGTACATAAAGGTAGAACTTTAATATCTGGGAAAAGACAAAATGGTCAGTATCATGTGATATAGTGGCTAAAGAACTAAACTTGGAATTAAGAAGACCTTAGTTCAAATCTTGCCTCGGATTCTTACTAGTCAAGTGAACTTGGACAAGTCACTTATTATGACTGCCTCAGTTTCTTCATCTATAAAATAGAGATAATAATAGTAGCAGGTGATTGTGATAATCCAATGAGACAACAGATGTAAAAAAAAAAAAAGAAAAGGCTTTGCAAACAGAAAACTGCCATGTAAAATTTCAGTGTAATTATCCAAAATACTATACAATAAAAATCTGATAGAAGTAGGGCTATGGAAAGAACAATAGAAAAGCCAATTGAAGATCAATATTTCTTATTCATTGAACAAATATGCCTCTGAACAACTCCAACATCCCTTAAGGGAATGGTGTTGCAGTTTAGCAAACTGAGTTGAAACACAATAGGATTATTTAATTGTAGCCAGTAAATTAGCATGTATTAACTTTTACTGTGTGCCAGGTACTGTGCTTTGTGCTTTCTATTGAAAGGATTATTTACTTTGATTCCTTTAGCATATAAATCAACTAGTCCAGCATTTGTTAAGAATCTAGTATGTACACTTAGATAGGCACTGATTGCAAAGACAAAACAATCCCTACCCTCAAGGAGTGAAGATTTTGTTAAGTAGACAACATGTATACATATAAGTACATAAAATATATACACAAAGTAAACATAAGGTTATTTCATTGAGAAGGAAGCACTATTAGCTGGGTAGTCAATATAGGTCTTTTGTAAGTGATGGTACTTGAGTCAAACTATTGAGTCTAAGTCTTGGAGGTAAGAAAGGGAGCATCACAGGTATGGAGTACAGCAGAAGCACAGTAACATGAGACAGGAAGTCTGTGTGCAATAAAGAGCAAGAATGTCAGTTTCTCTGTAAAGGATAAATAAAATGTGTACATAATAAAAATAGAAAGCATTTTTTTTTCTTTCATGGCTATGTTCTTAAAGGATAAAAGCATATTTACTGAAGGGAGTTTTAAAGAGCACATGCAACAAAAAAAATCAGTACTAGGAATTTTAGAATAGTTGGTATCTTTGAACTCCTGAAGTTAAATATGTATAACCCCATGTTTATTCATTTAACAAACATTCAGTCAATGTTTTGAGCATGTGTATCTCTCATATAGATAGATACTAGATAGATAGAGATGTGTGTATTGCATAAATATATATGCAAAAATATGTGTATGCACACTTGTCCACACACATATATATGTAGGCTTGGACTTCTGATTTTATCTGGGCAGAGAATTCTAGTGTGTAAATTCACTTCACCAGTAGAGAAATATTTGTAATTTATAATCACAGAGATTTGCTTGAGTTAGTGAGAGTTGAAATGAGTTGCCTATGGTCACACAGGTAGTATGGGGAATATATGTCAGTGCCATGACTTGAACCCATGTCTTCCAGACTTCTAGACTGATCCTTTATCCATTATGGCACTCTGCCTCTCCAGTAATAAATATACACTACGTGCAAAAAACTCCTGATTTTATGAGATAATGCCTGAGAATGGTAGAAGAATAAATTATTTTTTTCTTTATATTGTCTACCTTCTAGAAGTAGTGATTGGGTCTACTAACATATAAGACATTCATACAAATAAAATAATAATAATATCTCCTATTTCCATATTCAATTATAAATTATTTAAAGTTTATTTTTGTTTTCCTCCACAATAAATAACCTTGCAAGGTCGGCAGTACAAGTATTATTATTATGTCTATAAATGAGGAAACTGAGGCTCAGAGAAGTGAATGACTTTTCCATAGTCCTTGGGGCAGTAATTGTTAATGCTGAGATTCCAAGTCATCTGCTGACATCAAGTTTAAGACTTCCTTTTCTATTATTTTGCCTCTAGAATACAGAATAGAAAAGTCCAGTAAAAGCAGTAAAAACCAAGGAGTATATGAGTTGTAAAGGGGAAAAGATGATATCAAGAGCTACAAAGCATCAATGTCAAGCTTGGGAAAAACAATCATTTAAAAAAATGAGCTTTTCAATGGTGCCTAAGTTAATTAAAAGTCTGCTATGCCTTTTTATACTAATTGTTTCCTTTGCTTAAATTGTAGGTCATGCTGCCATTGTTGCAGACACTAATCAAGCATGGGATATGAAATTATTACTCCTAAATAAATGAATTGCTTAGTCTCCAATGACCATCTATACATATTCCATCTTCACAAAGTTTATCAATTTTATCTCATCAAGGCAATAGTGACCTTCTGTTCTCCAATATGCATGGGATTTTTGGACAATGCATTTGCAGCTTTGACACTTTTTTCCAGGAAGACAAACATTATATTTCTTTGGTGTTTATCATTTGACAAATGCAAGCATTTTCTTTATCAATCAGATCTTATTGAACTTAACAGCAGCCACTGTGGAATGTTTAAAAGTCCATTGTATTTCTGAAGACTGAGAGCTAAGATGAAGGACATGCCACTCAAAATTCAGGTGCTACTTGGCCTAGCTCTCACTGCATTGGTACAAGCTATAGATAAAAAAGTGGATTGTCCACCATCATGTACATGCGAAATAAGACCTTGGTTTACACCCAGATCCATTTATATGGAGGCTCTTACGGTGGATTGTAATGATTTAGGTCTTTTTAATTTCCCGGACAGATTGCCTGCTGACACACAGATCCTACTGCTGCAGACCAACAATATTGCAAAAATTGAAAACTCGGTAGACTTTCCAGTGAACCTTACTGGTCTGGACTTATCACAAAACAACTTATCCTCAGTCACCAATATTAATGTAAGAAAGATGCCTCAGCTTCTTTCCATATATCTGGAGGAAAATAAACTTACTGAGCTGCCAGAAAAATGTCTGTCCAGGCTGAATAATTTACAAGAACTCTATATTAATCATAACTTCCTTTCTACCATTTCACCAGGAGCCTTTATTGGTCTACATAATCTTCTCCGACTTCATCTCAATTCAAATAGATTGCAGATGATCAACAGTAAGTGGTTTGAAGCTATTCCAAATCTGGAGATTCTCATGATAGGAGAAAATCCAATCATCAGAATCAAAGATATGAACTTTAAGCCACTTATCAATCTGCGCAGTCTGGTTATAGCTAGCATAAATCTCACTGAAATACCAGATAATGCACTGGTTGGCCTGGACAATTTAGAAAGCATCTCATTTTATGATAACAGATTTGTTAAAGTGCCCCACGAGGCTCTTCAAAAGGTAATTAACCTCAAATTTTTGGATCTAAATAAGAATCCTATTAATAGAATACGAAGAGGAGATTTCAGCAACATGTTACATCTAAAAGAGTTGGGAATAAATAATATGCCTGAATTGATTTCTATAGATAGCCTTGCTATTGATAATTTACCAGATCTAAGAAAAATAGAAGCTACTAACAACCCTAGATTATCATACATACATCCAAATGCATTCTACAGACTTCCCAAACTTGAATCACTCATGCTCAACAGTAATGCCCTCAGTGCCCTATACCATGGAACCATTGAGTCCCTGCCTAACCTCAAAGAAATCAGCATACACAGCAATCCCATCAGGTGTGACTGTGTTATTCGCTGGATCAATATGAACAAAACCAACATTCGATTGATGGAGCCTGATTCACTACTTTGTGTGGACCCTCCTGAATTTCAGGGTCAGAATGTTCGACAAGTACATTTCAGGGAAATGATGGAAATTTGTCTCCCTCTGATTGCCCCTGAAAGTTTTCCTTCTAATCTGGATTTAGAAGCTGGGAGCTATGTCTCATTACACTGTAGAGCTACAGCAGAGCCAGAGCCTGAAATCTACTGGATAACACCATCAGGCCACAAACTCTTGCCTAATACTCTTTCTGACAAATTTTATGTCCATTCTGAAGGTACATTAGACATAAGTGACATAACTCCAAAGGAAGGTGGTTTATACACTTGCATAGCAACTAACCTGGTTGGTGCTGACTTAAAGTCAATTATGATCAAAGTTGATGGTTCTTTTCCCCAGGATAATAATGGCTCTTTGAATATTAAGATAAAAGATGTTCAGTCTAATTCAGTTCTGGTATCTTGGAAAGCAAATTCTAAAATTCTTAAATCTAGTGTTAAATGGACTGCTTTTGTTAAAACTGAAAATTCTCATGCTGCCCAAAGTGCTCGAATACCATCTGATGTCAAGGTATATAATCTCACACATCTGAATCCATCAACTGAATATAAAATTTGTATTGATATCCCCACTATCTACCAGCAAAATAAAAAACAATGTATTAATGTCACCACAAAAGGACTGGATCTTGACCTGAAAGGTTATGAAAAGAATAACATAACAGCATTCATTGCCTGCATAGGAGGTCTTCTGGGGGTAATCAGTGTGATATGTCTTTTCAGCTGCATCTCTCAGGAGATGAACTGTGATACTGGACACAGCTATGTACGGAATTACCTACAGAAGCCAACGTTTGCATTTAGTGAGCTTTATCCTCCTCTAATCAGCCTTTGGGATGCAAGAAAAGAGAAGAGCACAGCACTTGAAGTAAAAGCAACTGTCATAGGTGTGCCAACAAATATGTCTTAAGAATAGTGGTTAAAAAAAAAAACTTACTTTCTATGAAGAAAACCACAAGACTATAGTTGTGCTAAATAAATGGGACAAAAATATTATTCTTTAGAAAGAAGTCTAGACTTCATCAGTGCTGCTGCTGACAATGGAAACATGTATGAGTTCAGCATTAAAAAAAAAAGTATTTTAATTAACTGGCTTCAAAGGGTACTGTGGCAACCAAATAAAACAACTTCATTTTCTAGACCTTTCATTTGACTTTTCTGTCTGGAATACAGCTCAAGAACATTTTCTGTATTTTTTTTAAGTATGTAAGAGTAGTTGAACTGAGCAATACCTCCTCCTGTGTTGCATTACACATATTAGCCACGAGTTTTTGCAGTGACCAGATAAACTTGAATTGGCACGTGGTATAGCAAAATGGACAAATTATGTAGAGTAGACACAGTGAGTATGTGAAACTTTTTTATGAGGAAAAATACATTTTGGATTAAAATCAATTGCTTTTGTCTTGTTTTGTTTCTAAATAAAAACAATTTCTGAGAGATACTATCTGACAAAAATAATCATTTTAACGGCGGATTAAAAAAAATAACAACCCACCATTCCATTATAGTGGAGTTCTGAATTCTGAGGGTAAAAACTTTTAATGGGCTATTTAATTACACTTCATGCACAAAAATATATTTGTTAAATCATTTTATGCTTCTATGATATCAAAAAATAACAACACAGTGTTTTATACTTTGAATATAGACAAAAATACCCATGAGGAATTTATGCATTTAGAATACTGTCTCAGAGTTGTTTTTCTTTATCCCTTTCCCCTAACAGCAGCTTGAAGACTAGATTTAATTACTGGGCTCAGACAGTGATTCTGATTCAATACTTGAATTAAAGAAAATATTTAATCTTTAGTTGCATTTCTATTTGAGGGGTTTTTGCTTTATAGTAAATTCTGCCAAATTTTAACAAGATATTTTCCAAATATATTTTTTTCCTCAAAACTATTTCCCCCTTGCTATCATGATCCTAACCACATAATATGGTTAAAGCTCATAAGAATGCACAATTAGTTTAGTTATTTGATGTTTTCAAATATAACATGAAGGAATAATTCCCAACTCTCTGATGTTAAAAAAAACAAGGTTATATTTTAAAACATATCTGATATGTAGTAGACATTTCTTATTCCAAAATACTTGCTTTTAAATATAATCATAGCTAAAAGAAGTACAGATTGAATAAAACTATTCCTATGTCCAAAATTTAAATAATTTGGACAAAAAACTTAAGTAATACCAAAAAGGCTAGTTTAGATTATAATAGTTATTAATGTTACCTAAGTATTTCTGTGATTAGAGTAATATGGAAAAGGTATAATGGGGGGACTTTGATAGCTATTAAATAAAATTTTAAAATCTGGGTTAATTGTTGATCATTTATATGGAACACTCAATTCAGCTTTAAGAAAAAATAGCTTCTTTTAGACTTTTTTATGTATCAAAAAATATGTACACCTTCCCCATATACTTAACATGGACTAGAATGATGAAAAAAGATTTCTGATATAATAAAAATACAAGTGGTGTGAACCAAGAGATTATCTGTGCAAAGTTACAAGTCTTTTGTGTTAATTATTGCTATGCCTACTCACAATCAATTGTTTAACATTTATAACTGCAAACTATTGCATACTGTCAAAACACCATTGGCCCATAAATATTTACAGAATAGAACTTCTATAATTTTATCTGTCATTAGTAGACATTTGTCTTCCTTACTTCCCAGGTTCTGACACAATGACTTATACATATTTAATATTTATTAAATTAAGCTGAATTGAATTATTGATAGAATCACAGTCTCTAATTAAACCTTAATTATTTCTAATTATTTGGGAGGTAATTGATAACTCCTTCAATAAAAAAGAGGAAAAGGAGTGTTAATTTTAAAACATTCTGAATTTGAACCTTACAAATTCAATGTGTTTCTTGAACACACATTTTACAACCTGATGAATCACCATCGTACATTGGCTGACATTAGAATTTATCAGTGAGACATGCTCATATATCATGAAAGATTTCAGCACGACGGACAGAGCTTTTTAAGAGTGAGGCTATTTGTCAAAAATACAGGAGCTAAAATATGACCTATTATAATGAAGGTACTGTATAGGTCAGCAACAACTTCCCTATATATCTTGTATGTTTGTATTTTGCACATATCTGCATTGAGAAGTATTTCAGATAGAGCACAGAGGGGAGAATCTAATTTATTTGAAACAATGATTCCTTAGAAAAATGGTATGAAATAAACGCTTTGAAGGAATACTTAATAGCAAGCACTGAAATGAAAAATTATTTTTGTTTCACCTGAATAAATACAGATGTTCATAATGAACCATAATGCTATTTACTTTGTTTAAAAGATAATCTAATTTTGCCATTGAAGGAGAAAAGATATTTGTTTCAATAACAAGAATGGCATTTCCTACTCCCTATGTGATTTACTAAATAAACTTCAAATAAAAAAATTACCTTTGTACCCATCAAGATGCTTAAAGTATGAAAATGAAAAAAGAGTCTATTCGAATATGAATTAACAAGTAAATATAGTATAGAAACACAAAAATTCTCATCAATAACCAATAAGTTCTTTAAAGCAATAGGGCTATATAAATGCTAAATATAATTTTTGTGATGAGAAGAAAAATGTTTGTACAAAATTGTAAAGGATTACATATTTAGTATTAAATTACCTATTTAGTAGTTCTAATTTCACAATGATAAATAAAATATACACTTAATTTTAAAGAATCATGTCTAATTGAAACAGGAAATAAATTGAAACCACGTGACTATTATAAAAGCAAAGCAACAATGTTTAACGTACAAGTATTTCACGATTTGCTGAGATGATGATGAAATCTATGATGATTTACGAGGCAGAATTTAGGCTATTAATTATAAACATTTCAGTATAACTGCAAACACACATTCACATAAATCAAAAGATTATAGCCCAGCTTTGAGGGAATGTAGGATAAAACCAGAATATATGATAGTATTCTGGCTAAAATTGAACTGGGACTGTTAAAAACAGGTACTAAATTTCATTTTGTTTGCACTTTTATGGGTTTTAATAACCAAAAAGTAGGCTGTGGCCTAAACAGACATCTTCACTTTATTTTAGTCATTATTGTAATATATATATCAATTATGTTTCCTACCAAGAACTGATTCTCAATTGTTGTTTTAGAAAAATTACAAGATTTACAACTTACAGGATTATCTAGCACTAACATAGGATTGTTTTTCACAAAATAGATACAAATAAGATCATAACTGTAAAATATGCTAATACCTAGGCTTGTTCATTAAAGTATAAATTCAAAATTTAGGCAGGTTGAGAAACTTCTTCATCTGATGTAATTATTATTAGTTCAATTCAGTATAGACAAGATTCTATGGGAGTAAAAGCAATGAAATATAAAATAATGTTCTTCAAACTGTCAAACAAAATAAGGAAAGACTAACAATTAAATATGTTGTGTGCCATCCTGCTATATAAAATAGAAGCTTAACCACTTTTCCCAAATCGAAAAAAAATCTATGTCATTAACATTAGTCTTAATGCATTAAATATTAGTGACTAGGCATGAACAATTATTGAATAATTGTTTCATGTAAGAATTCAGAAATAGAAAATCAACGGCTAGAAAATTAAAGAAAAAATAAAAGTTTTAAAGAAGAATTGCTTAAAAAGGACATAAAGATTATCACATACTTTCTTATTGCTTTTGCCAATGTTAAAATAATTATAATTTCACAAGATAACACTTTGATATTTAAACCAGATATTATTTTCTAGAAACTATAGGGAATGAGTGATATTTTAAATGTGATTGCATTTTCTTTTACCCTACCTTGCTTTGTCTCACCCCAAGAGAGATCATAAATACAATAATATGATTTTTAGGGTTTTATATTGATATTATAACATTTATCATTTCTAAAATGACAAAAAAGGCAGCTAGGTGGTATAGTGGATAGAGTTTCAGGCCTGTAGAAAAGAAGATCTGAGTCCAAATCCAACCTCAGACACTTATTAGTTGTGTGACCCTGAGCAAGTCACTTAACACTGGCTGCCTCAGTTTCCTCATTTGTAAAATGAACTGGAGAAGGAAATGGCAAGGCACGCCAGTATCTTTGCCAAGAAAAGCCACAAATGGGGTCACAGGAGTCAGACAAATTGACTAAAGAATATTTGAAGACTTGTAAACTAAGTAAATATCATAGATGATATTTCTTTGATAATTTGATTTTCAAGTTTTCTTCAATGTATAATGTTATCCTTTACCTTTTTTTCCCCCTTGGTCCTATAATTCTGATCATTATGATATTTTCTCTTGGTTGACTGGGTTGATGCATACAAGTGTTGTCGCATTGCACTGGAATAATACAGCCATGTCCAGAATTAGAACTCATTGTCCAGAAAATATACCACCAACAACACAGGATTCTATGCAATAGTAGAAAGTCATTCCAGTTTCACCAAAACTGGGGTGGGGGCTTTCAGAGAGTAATATAGATCTTAAGCAACATTGAGTGTGAAGCAAAAAATTAGTCTTCTCAATGCCTTTTCTACAGAGGTTAAAAAAAAAAGCTAACAGTACCAAAGCAAAAACATGTTAGACACAGAAAATAAAATATAGAACTGCCTTAAGTATTACACAATACCAGCCAAAGGCTATTTTTCTAAAACTATAGAAGGATGTTTCAGCAAATGATAACCTAATTAAAAAGCAGTTAATATATGTAAGGAACTTTGTTAGACCCTGATGATTTAAAGATGAAAAACAGTATATTCAAGTAGGTTTTTCTTCACAAGTAATCCAGTGTTCAGATTGGCTGCTACATCAACCTGAAAGCACCTAGCACTCTCACAGATTTTATCATACCAGGTATTGCTACATATCTGCTAAGAGAACACAGAGCTGTCTGTGTTGAAAATCCATCCCACGTCGTTTTGAATTTAGTGTTTGTAGCTCATGGCATAATTCATTGTGCTCTTAACAATATCATATTCTTAACAACAATATATCCTACCATAGCACTTGAATTTACTACAAAATCTATACATTACAGACTGTGGAAGAAAACTTCAGATATCCTCAAATCCAAGTTATTTTTCAGCTGAGAAAAATGGCAATCCAAAAAGTTAAGTGATTGGTCCAGAAACACTTAATTTATGACACAGCTACACAGCTCCTGACAGTCATTCTGGTACCCTTTTTATGAAAACAGATTATGTGACATGTTTATATGTATCTTTTTGGAACCATCCTGAAGTTATACTACCTGTATTTCTATAACATTGACTTAAAAGTCAAAAGATAATTCAGAGTATATGCCCCACCCAAATTTAATCATTTTATAAGGTCCGGCATTTTATAGCCAAAAGAATTGTGGTTGACTTTAGAGGCCTCTCAGAAGAATGAACTACAATGGCATTTGAAGACAATATAGTGCTGTGAGGTTTTGTACTTATCTTTCCTATCTATAATATATCTTCAAAGAACTAATAGGATTATGTGACCATTGTAAGGAAACTTCAACTATTCATTTTAACATATGGTTCTGTGTCTTAAGCTATCGATGGAAAATTCAATTGTGATACCCATTTATAATGTTTACTAACCTTTGGAACAAGTAATGGAGTGAGCCAAGGTTATAAATTGATTCTTGTAATCCTTGCATTGCAAGAAACAGAGAGCAATATAACACCTTTCCTGTCATTCGTGGTACTAGATTCAAGGCTGTAAGAAGACTAAGAGTTCTTTAGGTATCAAAAGTATGATTAAAACAATATCACCAAACATACCTAAACAGGTCTTCAGAAGAATATTATACAATGTACCATCATGATAAGCTAGAGGACTATTTTAAAGGCTCATAAAGATGCTTCATACACATATACAGGAATTTATATGTACATATATATATACATGTGTGCTGATATACATATATATCTTTGAACATGATTACTCATAGAGGTTTATTATTCACGTAACAACCAATAATTGCATTTCCCCTGCACAAGGATTGAGATGCTTCTAAAGATAACTTATTTCCATTCTCTCTGTCTCTGATAATAACAATAACAATAACAATAATAATCCTATAATTGCTGAACAAGATATAACTATGTGCACATAAAACTATATGAACCCTTAACATAATAATATATGTACATATGACTTTTAGATTTCAAGAATCTGAAACCATACTTAGCAAAGTATAATACTAAAAATAAAAATACTAATGTAGGTCTGCTAAATGAAATTTGTATTCGTGCAAATACAAGTATGTTGCTACTAAGTAATAATATGACTTAGGATCAATGTTTATTGGCATTATGACATCAAAAACAAATATGTGAGATTAATGGGAGATTACATGGGACATTGATCTTATTAACTCACTAACTTGGGGTGTTTTTGTTCAGTGGTAATTCTAAACTCACAGAGGTAGGCTTTCCTTTCATGACTTTCTTTAGTCCTCTACAATCCTATACTGTACAAACCAATTATGGGTCATCCCTTGTTCAAAGGAGGTGGGAAGTTTGGGTTGGTTCCAGTGAGTTTGGTTACAAAGTTTGAATCCTTGGGCCCAGCAGGGCCCCAAGACCCTAGATTCAAGGGGATTTGAATTCCCAAGTCACCTACCAAACTGATTTGATCTCTCAAAAGTCAACATGACCAGAAAAGTCTCAAAGCAATTTTCAGTCGAAGGAATCATGAAAAAGAAGGAATATGTATCTCGGAACCTGCCATGATGGAGCTAAGCCTAAACCAAATAAGCTTCTAGGGATGGAAGGGTCATTCATAAGGTAAAAGAATAATTGTTCATTTTGTTCAGTGAGTTAGTTTAACTAAACTAAACAAAAATCATTTAAATCTATGTCCTAAACATAAATGTTAAAGATTGTACATTAAAATTATTTACAGGAAAAATCAGAAAGAAGACAATAATTACGTAAATAGATGATGAAATATATTTCTCAATTTATTTTACAATCGAGATAAATATGCAATTAAAATTGAGTGCAAGATATTCTACTAGTACATAGAAATATCATTATAATAGCTCAGAGCATAATATTTGAAGTCCACAAATACATAGAATCATGACTTTAGAGTTAGAAGGAATCATAAAAATAATCAACTGTCATTTTATAGATGAGAACATCAAAGCCTAGGAAAAATCGGTTAACTTCTCAAAGTTGAAGAGAAAGTAGTTAAACTGGTATTTGAACCCAGTTCTCTGACTTAAAATTCCATTCTCAAATCTTATTCTCTTTCCTTTATACCATTTTCCTTTTCAAGAAGTACTATGTAAGTGGCAAAACTTACTTCAGTACAATGAAAGATATATCATAGAAATAATAAGACTCAGTTATTAGCATTCCAAACAACATGTATGTGTGTGTATATATACATATATATGTGTTCATGAATATACACACACACATATATATATACACACACATATAGATGTCACAAAAGTATAAATCAAGTTTTGTGTTTATTTTTAAATTGGTCATCATGAACACCCCAGAGACACTAATCTTGCAGATTATCCCCAATGACCTTAAAAAAAAAAACACAAGAAAAATCAAACAGCCTATTCCCTTAGGACTACAATACACAACAACCTTTTCCTTCAACACTTTTCTCTTTCCAATCCTATAACAGGAATGTGAACATGTTGTATGGTCTCAGCAGAATATAAATTCCTTGAGGACAGGGATTATATAATTTTTATACCAGAGTATCTGGTACAACCTTATCATTTGCTTGTTTGGTTAAATGATTGAGCTTATAGATAAAAAGTTTTTATTAACTACTTGTAATTGCTGCTTATAGAAGTTTAATTGTATTTTAACTATCATTACCAGATAGAACATGGCTGTCACTATCTTGAAAATAAAATTAAATTTAAAAATCGACCAATAGTTATCAAGCACAAATTCTTTGTAATAGAATATTAATTATCCTGCTACTTTTGAGTTTAGACAATTGTTTACATTGACCTTTTACATAATAGGAATTTCTAAATCAGTTCTCTTGATCTCAATCACATTTTGAAAATGTATAGGAGTTATTTCACTTTATACCATATGGCCAGAATTTGAGATAGTACTGTGTTTATAAGAAATTTGAATATCTCACTGTTTTGGGGTTAAGAAGGTTCTACAATCAATTCTATAAAATAGATATATTTTGGTATTGTGTTACGTTTTATACACAATACCCCAACTAGGACTTCTTGTGAATATATTCTGGTGTCCTCAGCTACCATATCTTAATTTATATTGTTCCCTATTCTTGAAATAGTCTAGTCTCCATTTTCCAGCAGCTGAATTCCTACTCATTCTTTTATGCCCAACTCAAATTATACCACCATAAAGACTTTTCATTCCCTTAAACTTCTTATGATATTTTGTTTTATGCCTCTTTGATACAACTGTCATGTGTTAGTTTGCATCATATTATGTGTCTATGTATGATCCCCTACAAGTCTGTAAGCTCCATAACAGCAACAGAGTCCATGTCTTATCAAAATACTAAATGTTCCATATTGTGCCTGACAGAAAGTAGGAGCTTAATTGTGAAATTTGAATGAATAAAGAAAACATCAATTCCATATATTTTATTCCCTTTAAGATTAGATTTGAGAGAAGGTGTTGGGAAGAATATAGAGACAAAGCAGAGATAAGAGGAGAGGTCTACAGTTGAGTTTCCTAAACTTTTTCCACTCGCTACCCCTTCAGCGCTTCTTAAACTGTGGGTCGCAACCCCACAGTTTAAGAAGCACTGGCTAGAGTACACAAGGAGCAGAGGAAGGTCCCCAAACCAAAACTATCCTCCTTTGGGTTTAATAAGTTTATAATTTTAAAAATGATCAATATAATTTATTTTTACATCATCTACATCTCCCATTATATCTCCCCTCTTAGCAATTCACCTCTTAAAACAAAAAAAAAAAGAGAAGAGAAACAAGGCTCATCAAAATGATTAAACATCAAACAGTCCCAATGTCCTGTGTAATGTTTCATACCCATACACCCCCACCTCTGCAAAGAAGGGAGGAAAATCTGAACCTATAATTCATATTAACAATACTAAAATGGGAATTGTGACAATGGTCAAGAAAGAATGGCATATTATAAATTTCTGTGAGATCAAAATGGCTCAGGCATTGTTGTCAGTGTGTGGGGCTGTGGCATGGGGAATGAGAATTAAAGCAGGAAATATAGCAAGGTTTTGCCTGATATACTTTGTTCCTTGTTTTCCCTTAGCTATTTAGTTAATTCTGCATTTATTAAGGTTTTTTTAAAATGGTTATCCATTTTCCTAAAATCATGAAAAGAGAAGAAAAAAAACACCAATGGTACTTAGAGGAAGAACCACATTAGTACTCATTAGGTCAAAAGTTGTGGGTCTGACACCTGACCTTGTTAGCTGTAAAACCACGGGCAAGACCCTCTACCTCCATAGGCATTCAATTTCCTTATCTTAAAAATTCTTTCCTGCTTTGGAGTTAAGAATTCTCTATAATCAACCCTTTACCAATTCTTTAAGCTACATATGTGGAGCAGGGAATGTTGGACTATGAAAGAATAACATGAGTGCACTGGGTATGAAAGACAGAGGGTATGGAGTAGAAAAATTCAAAATGAGAAGCTGGGGAAGGAAGGGTATCACAATTAAGCTTTATATAATTTGGAATTTTGCCTATGTAGCAGTGTATAGGGTACTGAAAACATCTCTTGCAGTTTGTTGAAACAAGAGAACTTCTTTGGAAATAATCATCTCAGGTTTCCTTAACTCAGCTTACTTTTCACAGTCAAGCCAATATCTTTCCATATTAGTTAACATTTATATTGCACTTTGAAGTTTGCAAAGTGTTTTATATAACTCTCTAAGGATCCTCACAACAAAACCCCTGAGAGAGCTACCATAATTATGCCCATTTTACAAGTGAGAAAACCAAGGCCACACACCTGGTGATTCAGGATTCATACTTATGTCAAACTGACTTCAAGTCCAATGCTCTCTACATATTAAGCAGATAACTTTCCTCTTCTTAGAAGAGTAGAAGAATGGGGAGAGGATAGATATAAGACACGTAAACGTTCCCTTCTTAGCTCCTCCCTTTTCTTTAAGTCAATATGGTATTGTACCTTACCTATGGGATTTCTTGATTTAGAACCATTAAAATGATCATGTTTTCCTGCTAATTCTGAAGATCCAGTCCCCTACATTCACATAATAGTGGAGAATTTAAAATAAATTTTAAAAATTTAAAGAGAAATTAAATATAAGGTTGAAATCACTTATTCCCTAATTTTAAAGAGCATAGAGAAGCACCAAGACACTCTGGGCACATTTGTTGTATGAAAGCTAATGTTTTTGTTTTGTTTTGTTTTGTTTTTTTTGAAAATATGTTCCTTTAGTTTTGACTACTAGTCTCGTTCTTCCTCCAGGTACCATTGAAGTTCTTTATGAATCTTCTTTCATGACTTTAGCAAACAGACAGCCATAATATAAAAAGAAGAGACATTAAATAAGGGCAGAGTTATCCGCACAGTTCCGGGGAAATTACAGACAAAAATCTACAAGGCAAAGCACTCGTGGGAAATTTATAGTTTCCCACTATAATCCATGATTTCCTCAAGCTCTACAAACCAAACTCTGGCCATAATGCCTGAACCATCCTGATATTATGGATATAATGTATTTCTGAAGATGAATCATTTAATCTTAGATATATGTCAAATAATTTCTTGAACTGTAACATTCTATGTGTCTAGCTTGCAATAGCAAAGCTAATATATAGCTGTAGATAAACTAAATGATTTTTTTTACGGGTCACTACATCTTTTCTAGTTTCCATTATGTGCTCCTAAGATGTACCACATTTTACCACATGGTCTCCTATCAAGACAATGTGTATTAATTCTAGGAATAAAGGGCATTATTCCTCAAGACCTCAAAGATGATGATCTGATCTTTCTGCACATGTTTTCCCAAACATGAGTATATCTCTCCCCACATGGGAAATTTACATAGAAGAATGGGGAAAGGCATGAAGAAAGCTGCCTCAATGTTCTGGGACAAGCACAAATTCCATGTTGGTTACTTAAGCAAGATGATTAACCTCTTAAGGCCTCATTCTCTAAAAGGAAGAGGTTGGGCAAGAAAGATGATCTCTAATCTCCCTTCCACTCTAAATCCTAAAATCTATAATAATAAAATTTATTCAGAAATTTTTACAGAACTTTGAGGGAAAGGGTGGATTTATAACCATGTTTAGATATTTTATGGCTATTTTAGATACATTTCATTTTGTTCCCAGATACTTACAGACAATGCTGCCTAAATAGGTATAGGTCCTATGTATGTTTTTTACTGCACAGATTTCTCTTAAAAGAGCTAAACCTAAACTCAATCCCAAAATCAAACCAAATCAAACTAAAAACTTCAGAATTTAGTTGGTCCGTGTTAGAAATAGAGCCCCTTGAACCTCCTCAGCAGGGTTGGGAAGTTAGCCAGGGCATGCTGCTTGCAGCCCATTGCTTTCCCAGTTGCAATGCTGAGTGGAGTCTCCCTCTTAATAATGAAACTAAGTCCTAAGTGAAAGAAGAATCATTTATTATGGTACTTACAAGAATTTGGTGTGCCCCCTGGTGGGAAAGGCACACTGTACAGAAGTGAGAGCCAGCTTTTCTACTGTTAGTATGATCTTACACCTCCTATCAGGGCTAGGATTGGTACCTAACCTCCATTTGTCTGTTTAACAATTTGTCTGTTGACATTCCATCTAGATATCCTGCCAGCACCTCTCAGTCAATGTGTCCAAAACTGAACTTATCTTTAGGAGACCATGTGGTACAACAGAATGAACATTGATCTTGAACTTGCGGGATCTGACTTTGAATTCTGAGTTACACTCTTCCTAAACTGCCCATCTCATGTCATGTTAACTCCTCCCAGTTCATGTGTCCCATGTTCAAAAATGGTGGCTATCTCTGCCCTCAGAGTGTGTCAGTTAATATTAGATAAGTTTATTAAGCAAGTGCAGTGGAGAAAAGCCTTTGCTGGGTCCTTGACCCCTATGGGTTGCAACTGGTTTAGCCTCCAGGGCTCTTTCTTAAGGAACTAGTTGTTTGCAGAATGTCTGGGGCACTTTCTGATTGGTTGAGGGACTATCTACAAGAACTTGGAAGTCCTTCTCAGAATTCCCTTGTTCTGCTGTGGAAACCTAACTTCTAATCCTTTCCCACAGTCCATCAAGTGACAGTTAGTGGAGCACTGACTCTCAAGAGAGAGAACCTGAGTTCAAATCACATTTCTGATGTTTATTGCCTGTGTGACCTTGGACAAGTTACTTAAACTCCTTTGGCCTTAGTCCTCTCATGTGTAAAATGAGGGAGCAAGAATTCATGATCTTCAAGACTGCTTCCAACTCTGAATATATAACCCTATGATCCTAAGTGTGATCAATGGGATAAGAACATATTCAGTTTCCTTCTCTGGGAAGCTTCAGGGATAGAAAAGGACTTATATGAAGAGATACAGAGAGAAGAAATCAAAATCAAAACAATGTACACAGTGACTACAACTGTTTAAACTTCAACAAAACTCAGATGAAATACAATAAACAATGTTGATACTAACATATATGCTAAAGTACACAGTGCTCCTTTCTTTTAACAAGGTATAAAACAGTAAAGGACAAGTTCTTCATTTATTATCAGTTGAAAGCAGTTTTTTTTAAATTCTGTTTCTTTAATTGTGTTTCAGACTGCAGTTTAATTATCAGTTCATTGAGATTTAGATCGCATATCAAAGCAAATTTTTTTAACAAAATAAAATTAAAACAGCTATTAGATTTGATCATCTTTATGGTTCCTTCCAGATCAAAGGTACTATGATTATCTTTTAAAAATAATGAGCATTTATTAACTCTTCTGTGTAAGTTACAGTATAGGCAATGAAAATAAGAAATTTTTATAAATGTGCACTTTTTGACTTCAAACAGTTTATATTCTGCTCTACACAGTTAAATATAATACAAGGTAGGGAGTGGCAGAGACAAATTGTACTAGGAAAATTTGAGTAAGGAGAAAAGACTTTCAGCTTGGAGCAACAAAGATGATTTCCTTTAGGAGGTAGTACTTGAGTTGAACCTTAAGAGGAAAATTATTCAAATGGTGGGGGTGAGCCTATCTAAAACAAGAAAAACAGTCTGGGCAAATGGAACAGAGTCCTTTTAAAAATGATGAAACTAAGGCCCAGAGAATTTATTTGCCCAAGTTCATCAGTTAATTGGTGACAGAGCTGGAATTCAAATTCGGATCCTGCAAGTACAAGATCAATGTTCATTCCATTGTAGCACATGGTCTCCTAAAGGTAAGTTCAATTTTGGACATGTTGACTCAGAGGTGCTGGCAGGATATCTAAATGGTAATGTCAAACAGAAAAATGGAGGTTAGGTACCAGAATTCTTCAGGAGAAAGAGTAGGGCTAAGTAGATGCATAACAGAATCAAATGCATAATGATTATAATGTAAGACATTGGAGCAGATAACGTTACTGAAGGACAAGGAACAGAGAGAAAAAGATCTAGGACAGAAGCATGGAGTATGTGCACACTTATTGTGTAAAACAGGAAGAAAATGGAATAGTATTACTGGATGAGGAGGTTACGTGCATTTTCTGCAGAAGGTAGAACATCATCAAATATCAAAAGTTCAACAAAATAGATCAATAAATTGAAATTAACAACAAAACATCAGTACACTGTAAAATTATTAATAACAATATCCCTAGGACAGCTGCAATGGAGAAACAAACAAATTATGGGTCTGAATTCCTCTGCCACTTATTAGTTGTGTGACCATGAACAACTCACATAAGCCCTCTGAGCCTCAGTTTCTTTATTTTTAAAACTGATAAGAAGACCTATTCTTTCTGTTTCGTAGGTTTCTGGTGGAGACTGAAGCAAATTATGGGAAAGGGTTTATAAATTGTAAAGTTGTCAATGGTCTACAAACAGTAATACTGGGAGTTTGAACGTCTGCTCCTCAATGATGCTGAAGAAGATATTTTTGAGCAAGTATGGGTTCAATTAGACTTTACTAGCTTTATTTACTGGGGAGGATGTTGGGTAAGTCAGTTAGCCTCTCTGGGCTTCAGTTTCCTACCTGGTAAAATGAGGGATTGGACCAAAAGACTTCTGTGAGTTCTACCAACTATAAATCTTTGATCCTAGATACTCTTTCAAGGTCCTACCAATGCTTAGATTCCACATTTACTAATTTACTATGTTAGTTTGCAAAATGATTGCCCTAAAATCACACTGTGGAGGCAGTATATACATCTTTATCTTCATTTTACAAAAGAAAATCTGTTTTGTCTTAAGTGTCTTGCCCAGAACACAAACACAAGTCTTATGACCCCAAATCCAGTGTTTTTCCCCAATATATCAGACTGCCACATACATCTTTATCAATAATAAAAGGATAAGGACACCAACTTCTCTTTTCTATTACTAGAGGGGAAAAATTCAACATAATCTTTATCAGCTAGATCATTTTGCAAGTCCAGTAAATCCAAACTAAATTTAAGATGGGGGAAGGCTTGTCATAAACAGTGAAAGTTACAATTGTTGACTATGAAAATAAATGGATTTTTTTTCTCTTGAGTTTGTCTTTTTAATTTCCTAAGTTCCTATGATCTTAAGGGGAGAGAATAATTCAAAATGGTTAAACAAGCTAACAGCCCTTAGTTGCTTTGCCAGGCAGCCTGATTTGCTGAAGACTTTTGGAACTGAATATCTTCCCAGCTCAGGAATAGAGGACATTCATGTGAAATCAGGAATTGAAGGCAGAATTTTCTGCCACAGATGTAGTTTTAAGGATCATTCTTGAGAAGAAGACACACTAAGAAGAGAAGAGAAGAGAAGATGGTAGTGCTTTCTCTCATATAGCTCTTCCTTGTAGAAGCAACAACAATGGTGTCAACATTGGAAGTTTCCCTCTTCATACCCATCCTGCCTCCAGGGAGGGGGAAGGAAAAAGCTAAAGCAACAAGGTATAAGACTGTTTCTTTGTAAATCACAGATGCTTGCTCAAGTGACTGGAATGGTGGGGGTGGGGGGAGAGCAGAGACTTAGAAGATGCAGCAGTTCTTATCCTATTAAACCTGGTTAAGAAGAATTGACTGGTGCCTGTTTTGAAGCCCGTTTTTTTTTTTTTTAAACTCTGTTGAAGACTGTAGCTGACTGGTCCATTCTTATTTCTCATAAATACTTGTGATTAACCCTGACCTTTTCATTTACTTGTGTTCCTTTGTTTGCAGAAGGAGGGTGTGGGACACCATGGGGAGCTACACAAAAGAGAGGGATCATTCCTAGGGCAGAGTTGTGATTCCAATCTCCCAGCTTTTTGGTTGAGAGTTTTTCCTCTCTATATGAGGACATAATCAGGAGCCATTCATATATTGCCTAATTTCCAAGACAGGAACTTGGGCTTTTAAATCATTAGACCATGAGTTTAAACTTGTGAATCCAAGTCATTATACAAACCTTTTAAAGAAATCTTAATGACATATGATTAGCTTATCAATTGTTTATATGTTAAGGAATATTCTAAAGTATTTTAAAGTAATAGGAAGGTATTGGAAAAAATTTGGTCTTTAAAATATTTAATTCATTATACTGAAAATTTATTATTAATTATTACTATCCAGAAAGGATTAGGGAAAAAAACTTTCTAGTCTTAAACAAATAAAAATGAATTGGAGACCCTTTATTTTATAAAAGCCCTTACTACACAATGGGGTCCCACCACCACAATACTCACATATGGAATCTTCAATTTGCTGTATCAAAACAGCAAAATCTTGTTGCTATTTCCTCTGTTTTTAAAAGTTCTATTACATGTGGAAAATCCTTTAAATTTATTCTGCATTCCCACATTACAAAGACTAGAACCAATATACTGAAATTACAGAGGTAGCTTTCTGCTCAGAGTAACTGAAAAATACTATAAAGTTTTAATGTGATTTACATATACTATCTCATTTACATATACTATCTCATATTTACATATACTATCTCATGTAATCTTGATAATACCCCTATTGAGGCCATGTTTGATTATTTCCATTGTCCATGTGAGGAAACTGAAGGTGAGAGAGGTTAAATAACTTGTTTAGGGTCATGTAGCTAATAAGTGTCTGAGGTGAGAGATGAAATGATGTCTTCTATTTGAGGAAACAGTGTCCTACTACTTGGAGCTCTCTAAAAATGTAATGGGCTGCTTTATGAGAAAGGCACTTAACTATCACTATACTTCAAAAAATAAAATAATATAAAAAGTGAAAGTGTTCTAAGAAACCAGGTAGTCCAACCCTCTCATTTTACAGATTAGGAAACAGAGGCCCATAGTGTATATTTCCTAGTAGCAGAACTAGGACCTTTCCTCCTTTTTTCTCTTTTGCCCTCTCTTGCACTTTTCTAATTTATCTCACTACCTTCTATGACACAAGAGGTACTCACAATCATTGTTGAATCTGACTATTGGCACTCAGGAATAAGAGCTTGTTGATATAAACTAGAACAGCATTTCTCCAAGTATCTTTCATAAACCACTGAGGTCCTCTAGATAGTTACAAAAAAGTTTCTCATGGTATTAATGCCAATGTGTGTAATTTTCCTAGAACAATAAGTAATTTAAGACATGTATAATAAGAGAAGGAAGAAGAAAAGGAGGAGGAAAAGGAGGAAGAAGAGGAAGAGGTGCTAACATTTAGAGCACTCAGTATGTGCCAGGGTTGTTATGAGGATCAAATGAGATCATATTCATAAAGTGCATAGCAAGGTACCTGGAACATAATAGGTGCTATAGAAATGATGTTATTATTTATTATTATTATTATACTATCATTAGCATTAATAATAATAATAGTCATGTATATAGTTCAATGTTCCATAAGCCTTTTACAAAGTATTTTCTTTCTTTTAGGAACTATTTGTTACTTTGATAAGCAAATAATTGCTAGCAACAGACTGCCAATTTTCTATAATTTTTAACAGTTATTTTAGAACAGTTTAAAAACAGTGCATTTCAACAACATCATGGCTTTTGTTCACTCCAGAGCAGTGCAAGTACAGTATAATCAAGTGTTTGATAGCATCTTTCACAAGGTAGACTAGTCTATCAACACAGCTGCAGTTATTAGTCTTTCTTCCTAAACTGCTAGAGTTGATTTATAAATAAAAGTTTATATATTTTTATTCTTTCTTCTGAGTTTCAATCTGAAAATATTGCCTTTTTACTAACTAAAGGAAATGTCTCATTCAGAAGAGTGTCAGGATACAAAAAGAGATCATCCAAAGTGGAATAAGAGGAAAACAAAGCCTACTAGAGTCCAACATATATCCCAGAAAGCAAGAGAGCAAATTCACATATGTATAGAAAGGGAAGAGATAGGATTCAATATCATACTCTGCAGGAGAAGATAATACCAGAAGAAAAGATAAGTTCAAAATATGTGCCTTGAATACAAAAAAAAAATTTCAATGAGGAGGAAATGGTGGAGTTTAGAGATATCAATGTAGCTGCACAGGACACTCATTAACAGACTTAGATTCAATGAAACATGTGTACCAAATGTCACTAAGAACATTAGGGTATTATAAGAATACTGCCAGAACACTAACACCCAGAATAAGCTAAGGTTGGTAATGCATGTCAAACACAAAAGAAAATATTGTCTGGTTGATTGGTTGGTTTGAAAGCTATCCTGAAGTTGCCAGAGTATCAGGAAGAAGTACTGTCTACTTCCTGCATCAAATCTCTTTCACAAAGATTTAGAAAATGCAACAGACTCAATTCTGATCATGAAATTCAAGAAAAAGTCACAGTGAGTTATTTTTCCAGCCCAGGTCACCTTAGGGAGATAGATGAGTCCCTGGACATTGCAGAAGAGGCCATAGACTCAGTTCTAATTTCCAGTTCTGGCTGAAGCCAGCAATCAAATAACCAGGGAAGGAGTCCCAGACCAAAGGGGAGCCTAAAGTTCAGTCATTCTGAACCAGAAGAGCTTCCTGGCAGACTAACAGTAGCTGAAAACTATGCTATGGGCAAGTAGAAGAAGGACCAAAACTACTGCTAGCACTCAATGCACATAATAGTACCAGATGATGTTGTGACATTAAATTCTTATTTTAACTTTGCCTTCCCTTTTAAAGAGAAAGGATTTTAACCTGGAGGAAGATAGAACACAAATAGATAATAGGTAAAAACCAAAAGTGAATGAGAATATGAGAAGAAGGCACTAGGCTACCCTCAGTTAGTTCATGTTAGAAAACCTGACAAACTATATACTAGGTCACTGATGGCAGGAGTGGATTCCTGAGCTGCTGTCAGTGATTTCTAAAGCATTATATAGAACAGAAGTATTACAGAACTGAGGAAGAACAAAGATTTTGTCCAAATTTCAAAAAAAAAGGAAAAAATAGTCTTCAAACTATAGGCAAATGAGTCTGACTAGAGCTTCTTGCAAAATCTCAAATACATTAGTAAAGGGTTAGTATGAGTATTTAGAAACAGGAACAGTGATCAGCAAAAGTCAGTAGCTTCATCAGGAACAGGATTTACCAGACCAACCTTCTTTTTGTTGGCAGAATAACTAGAATGATAAATTAAGGTAATGCCACAGTCATAGCACAGCAGACTTTTAGTAAAGCCTTTGAAAAGCCTCTCAAGCTTTTTTTATGGACAAAATATAAAAAAAAAATAGGAAGCCTTCTATTAGAGTTCATCAGTTTATAAATTCCCCTGTGCAATTAGAATTGCTTCAGTAATTATCTTTGTATCCCCAGAAACTAGCACAGTGCCTGGTACAGAGGAGGCTCTTAATACACGTTGTTGTTTGTCCTTTGTTTTTGAAGAGGACCAATGACATCAAGGGTGATGTCTTGACTTGCACATCAACAATTCCCCCTAATGCGCATTTATTTGCACATTGGCCAAGTTGCCAAAAATAAAAGCAAGAGAAATAAAGTGAAAGAAAATAATGTTTCATTCTGCACTTAGAGTTTATTAGTTTTCTCTCTGGAGATGGATACCATTTCTTATCATGAATCTTAGAATTCTCATGGACCATCATATTAATCAGAGCAGCTAAGTCTTTCACAATTGATTGTCATTACTATACTGCTATTACGGTGTACAGTGTTCTTCTGGTTCTTCTCACTTTCCTTTGTCAATTCAAATAAGTCTTCTCAGGTTCCTCTTTGTGTTTTCTTATAACATAATAATATTCCATCAAAGTCATATGTCACAACTTATTCAGCCACACCCTGATTAATGGGTATCCCCACAGTTTCCAAAATTTTTGCCACCATAAAAATAGCTGCAATAAATATATTTGTACGTGTGGGTCCTTTTCCTTTTCCTTTTCCTTTGATATCTTTGGGGTACAGACCTATTAGCAGTATTGTTGAATCAAAGAATACGTACATTTTTATTAACCTTTAGGCATAGATCCAAATTGTTCTCCAGAATTGTTGGACTAGTTCACAGCTCCTCCAACAGGGCATTAGTGTATCTATTTTCCCCAAATACCCTCTAGAATTTTACATTTTCCTTTTCTGTCATCTTAGCCAATCTGAAGGGTGTGATATGGTCCTTAAGAATGATTTTAATTTTCATTTCTCTAATTATTCGTGAGTTAAGGAATTTTTATGTGATTATTGATAGCACTGATTTCTTCTAATGAAAACTTTATCAATTGGGGAATGGCTTTTATTTTTAACAATTTGTATGCTACCCTCTTTTGGTAGAGGTCTTCACCTCACACTTTAATGAAAAGGTATTGAAAAATATTTGATGAAAAAATAATCTTTTCCTCAGTTCTACATCTCAAATCCCCTTAATATTATCCCTCATTCTCTCCTTATTTGCTTCATACTCAGAAAAAAAGGTGACCCTTCACCTTGCCAACACCTAACCCTCTCTCTACTTGTGTCCTTGACTCTATCTCATCCTTGTCTCCCAGTTAGATGCACACAAGGAGAAAAGTATGCACCAGCTGCCAACCAAGTTGCCCTGTAATGCTTAGGGGTGAGGGAGTGAAGAGGAAAGAGAGTAGGAGTCCTGATCGATATTTCAAAATAAACCAAACTATATGTCAGTTTTGAAATTCTGACCAGTCTAGACATTGGTCATTTACTACCTGGACTACAACAAAAACCTTACTCGGTAGGATCTATGCAGCATTTAGAAAGGCATGGGTTTTTTGACAAGCTAATCAATAATACCTAATCATTATGAAAATATTGAAAAATAGAAGTTTATGTTGAAAGCTAGAAATAGTATTTCCCTGATCACACATGTTTCTAGACTGCTGTCTGACAAGTAGAGACTGAAAAAAACAGGAAAACAGAAGCAGAACAATTACACCCCATTAACTTCAATGCTCTTAGAGGAATTCTGGATGCACGGTTGATATAGCCAAAAGCTTTTCAGTCTCAAACAGAAAAAAAATCTTGATCTTTAGGAGGAAAACCTATCAAAAGAGCTCCCAAGTGATCATCCACCTAAGCTATTATTTATTTTTCTAAAGCTTAATAGACTGCACAAGCAGAACCCCAAGGAATCACAGGGTCAGTTGGAAAAGCAAACACTAGAATGGCTACAACTATCTTTTGTCCATATTTCAGGGCACTGTTCAGGGCTATACTAAGCAAAGGTAAACAAAAAGGAACTATTTGATAGCCTGACCACATTTATTTCTTAGGATAAAGTTACTAGTGTGTGTGTGTGTGTGTGTGTGTGTGTGTGTGTGTGTGTGTGTGTGAGTGTGTGTGTGTGTGACAAAGAGAGAGAGAGAGAGGCAGACAGAGACAGAGAGACAGAGACAGAGAGAGACAGAAAAAGAGATGAGGAGAGAGACAGAGAGAGACAGAGACACACACACAGAGACAGGGAGAGACAGAGAATGCTCAAATCTTTCCAAAAGAAACCTGGTAGAAACCAGGCCAATATTGCCTTTGATCTAAAAATAAAATCCTTATTGTTGTTACCATACAACGTCTTAACTCTTTCACCCAATAAGTAAACTATCTACACCTTCATATAGAACTATTTGTAAATATCTGGTCCATCCCATGATGCTAGTTAGTTACCAAAAATCAATTTCTGGTACTGTTTTTGTTCAGGGACTTTTTTCTTTAAGTTTAACTTCATTCAGGTCACTTATGGATTTGATGCAATAATGTTCAACTGAAATCAACTTATACTTCTTAAAGACTTGACTTTGTGGCAAATTCTTAAACTCTATCTTCTGGGAACTGCTAGTCTAAAATGGCTGAAAGAATTTACAGAATAAGATATCAAGAATATATTATTTAAAGATAAATAAAACAAAGAATTTCTTTTGATATATAGAGGTTAATTTTTGTCATAAGATAAAAGGATAAGAAACAGAGGCCCAGAAAAATTAACCAAAGGTCACGAGGTTATAAATGGAAGCATCAGTATCTGAACTCAGTTCCTCTTACTCCAAATCTAATAAATCAATCAATCAAAAACAATTATTAAGCACCTACTATGTTCCAGGAGATATAAAAAGAGGCAAAACATAGTCCCTGTCCTCAGGGAGCTCACAATCTAATGAGGGAGATAACATGCAAACAAACTATGCACAGGATATATAGGAAATAATTAACAGAGGAAAGGGGATGGAATTTAGAGAAGTTGGGACTTAAAAGAATGCAGGGAGGTCAGTACTAAGATTAGAGGAAGGAGACCATTCTAGGAATGTGGAATAAAAAAAACACTAGAAGTCAAGAGATGGAATGCTTGCTTGTTCATGAAATAACAAATAATCCAGCATCGTTGGATCAAAGGTACGTGGCAGAGAGTAAGGTGCAAGAAGACTAGAAAGGCAGGAGGGTTTAGTTTATGAAGGGCTTTGAATGCCAAACAGAGCATTTTGTATTTGATTCTGGAGGTGAGAGGGAGTTACTGGAGTTTACCTCCTATAGGTGTGTGGGGGAGGGAGTGGATGATATGATCAGACCTGAGTTTCAAGAAAATCACTTTATTGGCTGACTATAGGATGAATTAGAGTGGGGGCGAGATTTAAGACAGGTAGACACACCAAGGGGCTATTGAAACAATCCAGGTGATGAGGGCCTGCACTATAGCAGTGGCAGTGGCAGAAAAGTTGGTATATTCAAGGGATGTTGCAAAGGTGAAATCAACATGCCTTGGCAACAGATTGAATATGGAGGGTGGGATAAATCTAGTAACACCCCTTGGTTTGTCAAGTCTCATTTCTACTTCTGATGGGGAAAAGATTGATGAGGTCCTGGGATGATAGAGTATTGCATAGGACTGTAGATTTGGAACTAAAAAGGACTTTAGAGGCCATAGGGTACGACCCCCTCATTTTACAGTGGAGGGAACTGAAATTAAGAGAAGTTAGGTGATTCACCTAGATCCACAGAGCTGGTGTCTAAGGCAGGATTCAAACTCAAGTCCAGCATTCCATCCACCATGTCACCTAACCACTGCTATACCTCAGTTCCACTAACAATATTAATAGTTTCGTTTCTTTTCATAAAAACAAAAAGGAGTAATATGAAATTAAGCTTCATGAATGACTCATTTTGTGTTCCATTTATAATAATTTGCATGTTAGCAGAGCCATTTAGATACCATTTAAAAAGCACTCTTTTTTTGTTTGGGGGAAAGATTTTTTTAATCAGTGTTTATGTAGTTGCCCAATGATTCATTTCATAGTTTCTTAATGGCGGGAAAATGTGTTAAACTAGCATCACAATTTTCTATCATGCAATGCAAAACTCACACAAAATGCCAGCATATTTTCTCATACATTTATGAAAATTTTTCTATTTCATACTCTCAGACTACATTCGTCAGAGTAAAACAATGCAGATGTAATCAAGCTTTCTAAAGCCGTGAGGCAAGACAAATGACATAGAAACACAAAAACTATTTAAGTTGAGAATTAAGGATATTAAATTACCACCTCAAATTTCTGAGTGATGAAGGTACAATGTCAAAAGTAGTTTGATTTCCACTGTCCCTGATCCTAAATGACATTTCACCATCTCCTTATCTGGCTAAGGTAAGACAATGCTGATTTTTTTAAGGAAAGCCTTAATAAAATGAATGAGTAAAGTCATTGTTCTTGTTTCAAGATATACATGATCTCAAAACACAGCCAGGGTACAACAGAAGTCATCACACCTCTAGCTTCCTTTATGATAAAAATACTAGAGAAAGATAAATTTCCTCCTGTATATTTGATGCATGTGAATAACAGCATATTGTTATGTGTAATCTGGCAGGATTTGTTCCACTGGGAGAAAAAGGGCTCCTTCTGCCAAAGGCTTTCCCCTGCTTTTGTCTCTTTTGCAAAGGCATGACCAGGGTGACAGTCTCATAAAGGAAAAAACCCAAGGCACTGACTTATTTTTACTGGCTTGGCCTTCCTCCAGCACAGCCTCTTTCTTGCCCTGTATTAACTCGAAGAGCCACATGACCAAAGCTTGAGGGAAATACTGTGTCTTTCTGTTTAGTTGTAGAAGATTTTTTTTCTTTTTGTTATTGGTAGAGTGATATAATTCACCGAGTTTCTAACATAACCATTCAGTATAACTCTTTTTCAATTTTAGTAGCCAGATATATAGGAACAACAAACTTCCAGTTGCCTGCTCGTTGCCCTATAAAAAAATCACAAAATAATTCAAAGCAAATTAAAATAATCTTGAAAAGAGACATTACACAAATCCCAAAAAAGTCAAGGAAATAGCACTCCACTGATAACAGATACCTTGTTTTGGGAAGTATACATGTGTTAGTACATCTTCCAAAAAGGTTGGTAGAGTTTATGCCTTATGAAATATTACTTATTTTCAATTAAATAAAATAATGCAGAAATTTTTTATTGTATGTGTGTGTATGTGTTTCATTTTCTAGCAGGTATGTATCAATACTTCCAAAAAAAAAAGATAAAGGTACAGTTGTTTTGCAATGGCCAATACAAGGCTCAAAAAATTATTTGGATACTTGCTTAAAACATTTTCATGTTTTTGAACATTTCAGTAAGTACTGCTATTCAAAAGATAAAACTTCCTGGAGCAAAAGGAGACCTGTTCTCACACAGCAGCAGCAATTCACTAGAAGGAAATAAAATGCTGACAAGCATGACTCAGATGTATTTCAAATGCATAGCCACTAAAACAGTCTAGAGTGACAACTATACACTTCTTTAGTTGGCATCTTAAAAGACTTATTTATATCACTGTCCTTCTATTAAACTCTATTGGATTATTACATGAACAAATGAATGAAACCAATGATTAGGAACAAGTTTTTTCATCAGCATGGATCCATCATGATATGGTAGGAGGGACAGTGAACTGAAAGGAAATAAACCTAGATTATTTAACTAACAGACTAGCCTTGAAGAAACATACCTAATACTTTAGGGCCTCAGTTTCTTCATCCATAAAATGAACCATTAAGTTTCCTAGTGGATATGAGAGTGTTAAAGTAGATAAGCCTAGACATTTTGGGATTGTCACCATTTCTCTACATTTAGGGAAAGTACTTAGAGATGGTACAATTTAAACTAATGTACAGATAGTAGGCATTACATTACCCTGGTTAAGCACAAAAGTAGCAATTTCAGTGTCAGTGCTAGAATTCCTGAAGGATGCTGGGGAAGGATGCCAAATTGATATCACAGAATACAAATGGGGATAGATCAGTCATTGCCTAGGACAAAAGGGAAATGAGAAATGGAAAGAGGACTCTGTCATGGGAAAAAACAGGATAATACCTCCCCGACAAAAGATACAATTGAATTCTGAATCATAACTCCTTTACAATTATTTTATATGCTTTTATTTTTCTTCCCCAGCTATATCAACTTCCCACTGTCTCATATATTAGACTATAGTTTTAATTATTATTCAATTTATATGCTAAATTAATTAAACTTAAAATCATTATTTTTAATTAAAAGGAGTTTAGGGATGGGTGGAATGTAACATAAAATATCACTTATTTTCAGTAAGAAAAAAGGATATTTACATTTCAATTTTTAGACTAGAACTGTGATTTCAATGGTACAAGAAGCTCCCAGTGAGGACACTCTCTTTGTTGTTGTAGTTTAGTCATTTTCAGTGCTGACTAGCTCTTCATGACCACTTTTGGGTTTTCTTGGAAAAGATACTGGAGTGGTTTGCCATTTCCTTCTCCAGCTTATTTTACATATAACGAAACTGAGGGAAAGAAGGTTAAGTGACTTGCCCAGAGTCACACAGCCAGTAAGTGTCTGAGGTTGAGTTTCAGCTCAGGTCTTCCCCACTACAGGTCTGGCACTCTATCCACTGCACCACCTAGCTGCCCATTCCTCTATCAAAGCAGATAAACATCTGCTCAGGGTTTTAGAATCTTAGCAATTTATCTGGGGCAAAGAGAACTGAATTAGTTTGATTAGGGTTAAAGTCAGGATGAGTCAGACATCGTATTTGAACCCAGGTCATCTTTCCTTAAAACTCCAGTTATCTATCCACTCTTCATCAATGGAAGTTAAAATTTATAATTCCTCTAAAATGAAAATTCTTAAATTTTTTGTGCCATAGATCCCTTTGACAGAATGGGCTCCTCAGAATAATGCTTTTAAATGCATAAATTCAAATGCATAGGATTACAAAGGAAACCAATTATACTGAAATATTTTTCATTAAAAATGTTCAGATATTGCAGTTTAAGAACCCCTTATCTAGAACTGAGAAAGTTGGCTAAAGCCCAGAGAAACTCCAGAGTCACACAGGAAGTGATAAAGGTAGGACTTGAGCCCATATCTCCCTACCTCCAACTCCAATACACTACCTAGTACTTCACATAATGTTATACTAAAATAACATTATGTAATCAAATAACACTGCAGTAAAGCTTGTTACAAAATTTGTATAAAAAGTAACTAACAGGGTGAGACAGATTTCCTTGCTTCAATTTTGGAAATATCTGAAATTGTTGCAAATATCACAGTGCCTAAGAGTGGGAAAAAAATTTGCATCCGTTCGCCAAAAAAGGCTATTGAGGTTCTCAAGAATGGGCTTCTAACTTTCCTCTGAGGACGTTTTCGAAGCCACTCAAATAAACGGTCAAGTCTCAAAGCTAAGTGAAAGGAGACATTCTAACTTTCCTCTGAGGACATTTTTGAAGCCACTCAAATAAATGGTCAAGTCTCAAAGCTAAGTGAAAAGAGTCATGAGAAATGTTTCATTACAACTTATAGCAACCTGACTGCTCACAGCCACAGATTTCAGATGTACAAAATGGTAGCTATGCAAATCAGTACAGGAGCATATTCTATGGGTCTAACAATTTTTTTTAAAAAAATTGAAAACAATATATAACTTTATACCTTGTGTTCATGAAATTCTTTTATAAAAGTTGAGCATTAGAATTATAAGTGATATTTTGGTCTTATAGTAAAAAATGTTTGTGAGAATGATTTTTAACAGTGATTGCATTAGTTTAATTTAGAATGATCTCAGTCCCCAAGTACTTTCACCAGAACTATCATGCTATCTAGCAAGCAAATCTCCTGGCCTCTAGTCTCTTAGGACAGTGATGTCAAACCCAAATAGAAATGGGGGTCACTAATCCATATATAAGGATATTAGTGGAACATATGTTGACTTAGTTTCAAAATGTAATATTATTTACATTTTAATATTATTGTATTTTTATTTTTTTTGTTAAATATTTCCCAATTTCATTTTAATCTGGCTTGGCCTGCACTCAGGAGTGTTGCTGGCCACATGCAGTTCATGGGTCTACTAGACACCTCCATCTTAGGGTATAAATCTATTCTTCACACCACTGTCAAGATAATCTTTCCAAGGAAGAGCTCAAATTATTTTATTCCATTGTTCAACAATGTCCAATAGTTTCATAATAGCTAAGCAATAAAATGTAAAGATGCATAATAAAATTTTAGCCATAGCAATTGACCTATGAAGTACCTTTACAACAAATAAAGTTTGAAAGGTATAAGATTTCTCTATTTTTTTTTTTTATTCAGGAGTCAACAAAGTACCTTGGGAGAGATACTAAGTTTAGATAAATGAGATGGCCCTTGAACTCATGGAATTTACAGTCTAATACAGTAGATACAAAATTCTCCCATAATCACTAAACATTTAGGGGTAAGGCATGTGTTAATTGGGCAACTACTAATTCAGAAAGCTGGCAAATGTTTAAGGTTTAAACAAACTTTCATCTCATGCCATCCAAGAGTAAATTATCCATTAGGAAGTACAAAATCAAGCAAGTAGACAGGTCACTTTAAACACATTCTATACAGCAAGATAATGGAAGATGTGAAAGTCACTAGGGACCTAGTCAGGTGTCACTATAGGCCACATGACATATTGCTGAACAACATGCCACTAGTCCCCAATGTTAATAACATGCACCATTTAGAGAAATTCTCCCCAATTTTCCTCTATTTTTGTGATACCCTCAAAATGTAGGAACAAACAAATAAACTCCTAATTAGGAATAAAACAAAGATTAGTTAATAAATTTGCCCAGTGACAGAATGCTATTGATAATTTTGGGGACTCTCTTTGGATAAATAGAATGAGGTTCTACAAACACACTAGTACTACCAAAGATGGAGGAGGGACGCATTGTGAGACAACAATGAAATACATTTTTCCATTGGAGTCACTTGAAAGAGTCATATCTCACCCAAAGCCTGGGAGCTCCACTAAATTAATAAACCAGCTGGAAAGTGGATCCACCATCCTCATGTTATTCTGCAATACTCTATCCCCTTCTCAATATTCATTGCTCTACTGCTTTTAAAAAAACAAAAGTAAAAACAAACTCAAAACTGCTCCTATACCTGACTTCCATCTCTAATTTTGTCTTTGCTATTTCTGTCAGTAACTCACTAAGTCTATGTTTGTAACCTTGGTATAACCTCTGATTATTCCCTTGCCCTCATTTTGCCATACCCATATTCAATATGTTCCCAATACTATGTGTTTCATCTACAAAACATCTCTGAATCTTTCTCCTCTCTAACCTGGCTACCACAACTCGGATGTAAGTCCCCACCACCATCAATACGACTATTTCAAGACCTCTTAAAAAGTCTTCTAAACCTATACACATCTCCCAATCCTTTACACAATTTCCCCCAACTACTCTACCTTTTTTAGAGGTCTGATCAAAAAATCACTATTGCCCAGTCAGTAAAGTTGATACTCCTTTGCTTAGCATACAAGGTTTTCCAAAATCTGTCACTAACTTTTCCAATTGTATCTTATATATGACTCCATGCATTCCATGCTCTAGCCCAGGAGTGGGGAACCTGAGGCCTCCAAGCCACATGTGGCCCTCTAGGTCCTCAAGTATGGCCCTTTGACTGAATCCCTGTGAAGTTTGGATTCAGTCAAAGGGGCATACTTGAGGACCTAGAGGGCCACATGTGGCCTGAAGGTCGCAGGTTCCCCACCACTGGTCTAGCCAAACTGAACTACAATCCATCTTCCAAAGGCAAAGTGCTCTCCTGATTCTGTGCTTTTGCTTATACTGTTCCCTATGCTTGAAACCATCCTTTCCATGACCCACTAATGTCTCTTGTATGCCTACCCTTCACTTAAAAAGTAATCCAAATGCCATTCTTATATCTTCCCTTGGTTCCTTATACCTTACAGCATTTTTATAGCTGTCTAATCCATTTGGCATATTTTATGGTACATTATAATTACTACTGTAGATAGATATATATTCTTCTTCTAAATCATAAGTTCTATGTAGGCAGGTACCAGGTCTTACTTAAATTTTATTTTCCCTAGATCCTAGCATAGTTCCTGTTACATAATAGGTATTTAATAAATACTTGTGGAACTGAATAAATTGTGTATATCTTGGAAAATATTTTCTAACTATATTTTTAAAGGCTTTTGATTTTTACATAGCATTTTATAGTTAAAATCCAAATTTCCACATCTAATTACGACAGATAAAATAAAAACACATTAAACCATAAGTTTAAAACTACATAAAATTAGACATAGCAATTCAACCTAATTATCAGTTATCCTTCAACTAAACCACTCATTTGAGTTCTACTAACTTTTGTTGTTGTTCAATCATTTTTCAGTAGTGTCCAACTCTTTGTGACATTTTCTTGACAAAAATACTGAAGTGATTTGCCATTTCCTTCTCCAACTCGTTTAACAAATGAGGAAACTGAAACAAAGAAGGTTAAGTGACTTGCCCAGTGTCAGATAGCTAGTAAGTGTCTGAGGCCATATTTGAACTAAGGAAGAGGAGTCTTCTTGACTCCAGGCTTGTCATTCTGTCCACTGTGCCACCTGGTGCAGCTAAGTTAGTCTACTAACATAGCAATTTAAGTAGTAAATAGTTTTTTTTAATTTGAGATAAGAAAGATAGATATATTGTATCTATCATCAAAAATATGTCATTACTGCCTATGTAATTACCAGAAATAAAATGGTTTCACTTACATACTGAAGAAAAAAGTAAAAGTACAACAAGTACAGTTTACTTTAGTGAGCAGGTTTTACAGACTTCTACAAATGACATCTATCATGAGTTTAAGAATATTTGATTAAAATAATTTATATTAAACAATGAGGTCTCAACATCATTAATAGAGAATAAGTAGCTGGCCCAGTGTGAATAAGAGTACAAATTAAAGGGGTCATATATGTTAATGAGAAAAAGGTCATTTTTCACATGTGGTTTTAAATATAAAAATCTTTTCCTCAGTGATTGAAAATGGGACAATAGACTGCACCTCTGTAATATGAGGCAGAGATACTTTCAATTAGGTGACTAATTTTACCAGCCCCAAATCTTTTACTTTCACTTAACACTGAAATTAATCATTCCAGGAGGAGTTGTGTATATGCTTAATGGGCATAAATTTCCCTGGATTGTGGCTATTACTGGAGAGACAAATAACTATTTAAGATTTAGGACATGTTAAAAACAATTTACATCTCTTTGTGTAACTTAAATTTTTGTCCAGTTTTTGATCGATTTTTAAAAATTATTTCTGTTTTGCAACAAAGTCTGCATCACAGACAAGTTTTGGTAGAAGTTCATAATAGGCTAGGCCTGGCTTAAGCAGAGCTGGGACCTCAGGTCAAGAATGAATACTCATGGAACATTTAGCAGTTAACCAAACAAGGCTTACTTAATCACAGCATGAAGCTCATAATCAGCAAGGATGGACCTCGGATTCAGTTGAACAAAATTTCGCAGCTTTGTTGCCTACAACGGCCCGAAGAAACGTGGGTGTCATCCTCAACTCTTCACTGTCACTCACCCCATATATTAAATCTGTTTCCAAATGTTGACATTTCTACCTTAAAAATATCTCCCTTAGGTCCCCTTTCTCTATTCACATGGCCAAGTCTGGCACAGGCCCTTGTCATCTCTTGCCTGGAATATTGCAACAGCCTTCTAACTGGTCTCTCTTCCTCAAGTCTCTTCCCATTCTAATCCATCTTATATTCACCTGCTACCTTTCCTAAAATGTAGAGTTGGCCATTTCATCCACCCTAATGGAACTTCGATGACTCCCTATGATCTACAGGATCAAATTTAAAATCCTTTGTTTGACAGTTAAAGATTCTCATGATTTAGCCCCTTTCTATCCTTCCAGTCACTTCTTACACACCTCAACATACTCTGCAATTGAGTTATACTGGCCTACTTCACATATAACACTCTGCCTTCCATGCTTGGAATGCTCTCCTTCCTCATCTTTGATCTCTATCTTCCCTTGATTCCTTCAAGATTCACCTTCTGTAGGAGGCTTTCTCTGATCTGGGTCCTTCCCAACTAGTAAGTGCCTTCTCTCTAAGAGAAATTTCTAAATGAAATGAAATATTAGTAAAGAAATAGAGCTGAATTTTTAGTATGTGGATAGTATCATCACTGGCCCATTAAGAGAGTTTTTCTTATCTTTTATTTAAAAAAAAACCCATGACTTTGGATTAATATTGAAAGCATTTCCTATTCCTTTTAATGGCAGACCACTTTTTTTTAGTAGGACATATATGAGAGGGAAAGATGCTGACACATGTGACTAACAAAGTTCCACTTATATACCATAACTCTCTCTGTCTTGATTCCCATTTCCATCCTGCAGACTGACATTATACAAAAAAAACCAAACCCTAAAAATTCTGTCCCAAGAAGATCCCTGGAGGATCTCTCCCTAGTATCATGGACTGAATTTCGTGGGTTCTGAGGCAGACCAAACCTTCATCAACCCTGAACATATTCTTATATGTATGTAGTTATTGTATGTTGTCTCACTCATTAGACTGTGAGCCTCTTGGGGTCAGGGACTGTTTTTGCATTTCTTTGTACCCCAAACACTTATCACAGTGCCTGGTATATAATAAATGCTTAATAAATGTTAGTTGATTCACTGATTTATTGAGATATCATAGTCAGGGTCCATTTCTTTAAATTTTTCTTTTTTATTATAAATTTAACAATCACAATCATCATAAAATTCATGATGTGGAAATAAGATTAAAAAAGGATTTTATATGAAACTCCAAATTCATTTTTTTACATATTTTGTTTTATGTAATCTTTCAACATTGCTTTCCTTTATATTATTGTGGTTAACATATAAATTTTTTCTCTTAGATGTGCTTATTTCACTGCTATAACTCATACAAGTCTTTCCATGTTTCTCTAAATTATTTATATTCATGATTTCTTCTAGCACAAAACATTCTATTCATATAGTACAATTTGTTCAGAAATTCCACAGTTGATGGGACCAACATTATTTCCAATACTTTGCTGCCACAAAAAAATGCTTCTAAATTATCTTAATACATTTGGGTCTTTCTCTTCTATCTTTGACCTCTTTGGGGCATAAGGCTAGTAATGGTATTAATGGGTCAACTATACAGTTTAGTGAAGTTTGAGACATATTTTTAAATTGCTTTTCAGAATAACTGGACCAACTCACAACTTCACCAACATTGTTTTTACTCAGCATACTTATTCTTAGGGAATTCCTGCAATATTTGTCATTTTCATCTTTTAATGTCTTTGCTAATCTGATGTGAGTGGAAATATCATAATTGTTTTAATTTGCATTTCTAGTGATTTTGATCATTCTCTCATATAGTTGTGGTAACTTATTTTTCTTACTTTGAAAAGAGCCCATTTTTATCTTTTGGCAACATCTATCTGGAAATGGCTTTAATTCTTATATTTGTTACTAAGATTTTTTTTCCAATATCCTGCTTCTTCTAATTCTAACTACACCTAATTTTGCTCTTTCAAAAGCTTTTTAATGTTGTGTGATTGAAATCACCCATTGTATTTTCTATGATCACCTCTATCCCTTGCTTAGTTAAGAATTCTTCCTCTTGAAAGGTATTTCCTTCTATTTAGGATATTTAGGTCATTTATCATATGAAGCTCACTATGGTACATGGATTAAGTTGTTAGTCTACACCAAATTTTTGTCAGACTGCTTTCCATTTTTCCCACTTCTTGTGTCAAACAGGGAGTCTTTTTTGTTGTTGTTGCTTGTTTTATTTTTCTTATTTTTAGCTAGACAATGGGGTTAAGTGACTTGCCCAGGGTCACACAGCTAGTAAGTGTTCTGTGTCTGAGACCGGATTTCTACTCAGGTCCTTCCGAATCCGGTGCCGGTGCTCTATCCACTGCATCACCTAGCTGTCCCTAAACAGAGAGTCTTTCTCCAAGTAGTTATCGTCCTTGAATTGTTTTCTTTTTGTTTTTCTTTTTTTTTTAGCAGTACTAATCAACTGCCTTATTAAAACTACTAATCAAATGTAATCAACTGCTTTCTGGGTATTATTTACCTAATGCAGCAGCCTACTGACCAACTTTTCTATTTTCAACTAGTACCAAATTATTTTGATGAATACTACTTTATAGTATAATTTGTAATCTTATACTGTGAGGTCCTTTTGTTTTCAAACATTTTTTCATTATTTCCCTTAAGATCTGGTTTTTCTTGAACTTTTTTATTTTGCCTAATTCTATGTAACTCCATAGTAGTTTGATTAATATGGAATTAAATTTGTAATTTTGGTAGTATCAGACTTTGTATTACATTGGCATGGCCAAACTAGGAATAATTAATCTCTGCAATTATCTGACCAGTAATTATATACATATACAGTGCTTTGTAGTTATATTCATATAAGTCATGGGTGCATCTTGGTAAGTTGAATATCAAACATTTGTTTCATTTTGTGGAATATTAGAGATATGGGAAGAGCTTACTCTGTAAAAAGGTACCTAAAAAAGAATGTATATTACAAATTACTCTTATAAAACGATACTGATTTTTTGATGAAGGTTTGGTCTGCCTCAGAACCCACGAAATTCAGTCCATGATACTAGGGAGAGATCCTCCAGGGATCTTCTTGGGACAGAATTTTTAGGGTTCGGTTTTTTTTTTGTATAATGTCAGTCTGCAGGATGGAAATGGGAATCAAGACAGAGAGAGTTATGGTATATAAGTGGAACTTTGTTAGTCACATGTGTCAGCATCTTTCCCTCTCATATATGTCCTACTAAAAAAAAGTGGTCTGCCATTAAAAGGAATAGGAAATGCTTTCAATATTAATCCAAAGTCATGGGTTTTTTTTTAAATAAAAGATAAGAAAAACTCTCTTAATGGGCCAGTGATGATACTATCCACATACTAAAAATTCAGCTCTATTTCTTTACTAATATTTCATTTCATTTAGAAATTTACTTTCTATCACTCTTCAAATTTTCTATTTATTTATCTATGTCAAAGCATACCATATAGGTACTTCTTAACAAAATTAAGGAAGAAATTGAATAATAATTTCCATCTGAATAGTTCTTTATCACTGACAAAGTATGTTAAAATGTTTAGTAACAATTCATTTGATCCTCACAGTAACCCTACAAGGGAGTTAATGGAAATACAAGGTACTAAATTTATAAACAAGTAAACTGAGATTCAGATCAGTTAAATAACCTGCTGATGTTCATTCAGCTAATAAGTAGCAGCAGTGGGACTTGAAGCCAGTATTAATTGTAAGTTTCCATTTTGCTTAGCTAACATTTTTTTTCTTCTTTTCCTAATAGTTCTAAATCAAGAGATAACATGGTCACAAAATATTCCATAAGACAGACATATTTGAAGGCTGGCTAGGGTATATATTTAACTTTAAAAGTACATATTTATTTTCATAATATCCATTCACAGTTCTCTAGTACAGCTGCTACTATTATTTGTTAAAGAACACATTTCTTTCTTTATCCATCACACCATTTTTTTTTCCTCTTTCATTTTTCTAGTTCTAAATAGTTGGTATAAAGAGGTAAAATATATTAAGTCCAAGGAAGGGGGGAGAGTTTACATAAATAAAAACAAGTCACATATCTTAACATCTGCAGAAAAAAAAACACTCACTAATTTAATAATGTGAAGTGTATGGAATTTTTCACCACAAACTAAAATAAAATAATTACTTGAATCAATGACCAAAATACAAGACTAGATCAAAGGTCCCTAGTTTTTTATCTTACCTCTGCTAATGATCATTGTATGATCACTGGGCAAGCTAACTTACTAAAAGATGATAATAAAGACATTAAACTATGAAACCCAAGAGCTATTTTAAGTAATAAGTCACTTTAAATTATAGTCAATTTAAAGTAATATTTCTATCAGATATGTAATACATAATATAACACATATACATATATATGTAATCATGTATAATCACTTTTGAACACACAAAAATTATTATCCCCCTAGGTATATAGAGTAGAGTCTAATCCAAATCCAAATGCCATTTATCATTTTCAGGAAAGTATTTGTGTTTCCCCACTATGGTTTAAAGCTCACATTTCCTAATTACTATAGATATCCTTAGGAAGACTCTTATGGGTCATGTTCCTAGGCCAAAGCCATCATCAATTTACCTTGTCAACCCAGATTTTATTTTATTTTCTGTTGCAGGTACAGCATGAGCTGTAGTATTTGTATGTTTACAAATGGATATTCCATCCAAGTGACCCTGATCCTTTGTGAAGCCAAGTATAAATAAATAATGAAGTCAAAGGGCAGGAAGATATCATTACCTCCACAAACACAGGGAATGTTCACAGATAATTCTTCAATGATCACTTATGATTATTGTCATTTGTGACCTACAAGCTTTACCACCTTTGCATTACTAGTCACCCTTCCAATACCTGCACACTCTTTTTTTTGTTTGTTTTTTAAATTTATTTATTTTTAGTTTTCAACATTTACTTCCACAAGATTTTGAGTACTAAATTTTCACCCCATCTTGCCCCTCCCCCACCCCAAGATGGCATACATTCTGAATACCCCTTCCTGTAGTCTGCCCTCTCTTCTATCTCTCCCCCCCTTCTCTTATCCCCTTACCCTTCTATTTTCCTGTAGGGCAGGATAGATTTCTGTACCCCATTTCCTGTATTTCTTATTTCCCAGTTGCATGTGAAAACATTTTTTTAAACATGTGTTTTTAAAACTTTGGGTTCCAAATTTTCATCCTTCCTCCCTCCCCACCCACTCTCATGGAAATGGCAAGCAACCCAATACAGGTTATGTATGTGCAGTTATGCAAAACACTTCCATAGTAGACATGCTGTGAAAAACTAACTCTATTTCCCTTAATCCTATCCTGCCCTTCCCCATTTGTTCTATTCTTTCTTCTGACCCTGTCCCTCCTCAGAAGTATTTGCTTCTAATTACTCCCTTTCCAATCTGCATTCCTCTCTATCATCCCCCCTACTCTCTTGTCCCCTTTCCTCCTTATTTTCCTGTACGGTAAGACAGATTTCCATACCCAATTGTGTGTGTATGTTATTCCCTCCTTAAGTCAAATCCTATGAGAATAAGATTCACTCATTCCCTCTCACCTTCCCGTGTTTCCTCTCTACTGCAAGAGTCTTTTCTTTTCTGTTTTTTTGTGAGATAATTTACCCTGTTCTACCTCTCCCTTTCTCCTTCTCCTAGTATAATCCTCTCTCACGTCTTAATTTTATTCTCCAGATATGACCCCTTCATCTTCAACTCACACTGTGCCCTCTATCTATTGATCTATCGATTTATCTATCGATCTATCTATAGATAGATAGATTGATAGACAGATAGATAGATAGATACATATATATATACATATATTTTTTCCCTCCAACTACCCTAATACTGAAAAAGGTCTCATGACTTAGAAATATCATCTTTCCATGCAGAAATGTAAACATTTCAACCTTAATAATTCTCTTATGATTTCTCTTTCCTGTTTACCTCTTCATGTTCCACTTTTTGAGTCTTCTATTTGAAAGTCAAATTTTCATTCAGCTCTGGTCTTTTCATCAAGAATGCTTGAAAGTCCTCTATTTTACTGAATGACCATTTTTTTTCCCTGAAGGATTATACTCAGTTTTGCTGGGTAAGTGATTCTTGATTGTAATTCTATCTCCTTTGCCCTCTGGAATATTATATTCCATGCCCTACGGGCCCTTAATGTAGAAGTTGCTAAATCTTGTGTTATCCTGATTGTGTTTCCACAATATTTGAATTGTTTCTTTCTGGCTGCTTGCAATATTTTCTCCTTGACCTGAGAAATCTGGAATTTGACTACAATATTCCTAGGAGTTGTCCTTTGGGGATCTCTTTCAGGAGGAGATCAGTGGATTCATTCAGTTTCTATTTTGCCCTCTGGTTCTAAAATATCGGGACAGTTTTAATTGATAATTTCTTGAAAGATGATGTCTAGGCTCTTTTTTTGACCATGACTTTGAGATAGTCCAATAATTTTTAAATTCTCTCTCCTAGATCTGTTTTCCAGGTCAGTTGTTTCTCCAATGAGATATTTCACATTGTTTTCTAATTTTTCATGCTTTTGGATTTGTTTTACAGTGTCTTGATTTCTCATAAAGTCACTAGCTTCCAATTGCTCTATTCTAATTTTTAAGGAAGTATTTTCTTCAGTAATCTTTTGGACTTCCTTTTCCATTTGTCCAATTTTGCTTTTAGGTCATTCTTCTCTTCATTGGCTTTTTGGACCTCTTTTGCCCTTTGAGTTAGGCTATTTTTAAGGTGTTATTTTCTTCAGTATTTTGGGGGTATCCTTTAGCAAACTATTGACTTGTTTTTCATGATTTTCTTGCATTACTCTCATTTCTCTTCCCAGTTTTTCCTCTACTTCTCTTACTTGCTTCTCAAAATTCCTTTTGGGCTCTTCCAAGGCCTGGGATTGATTCCTCTTTTTCTTGGAGGCTTTGGATGTAGGAGCTTTGACTTTGTTGTCTTCTTCTGGTTGTATGTTTTGATCTTCTTTGTCACCAAAGTAATATAACATAGTCTGACTCTTTTTGCATTGCTTAATCATGATCTTGGCCAATTACTTGAGTTTTGAACTTTTTGTTAAGGTAAGAGTCTGCTTCCAATGTGAAGAATGTACTGTCCCAAGCTTGGGGGCTTTTGTGCAACTGTTTTCAGAGATATCTCTAGGGATCTGTAAATTTTCAGTTCCTCCAAGTTGGTATCATAAGGGGTGAGGTGTTTCCTCTCCACCACCACAACAAGCTCCACCATACCAGCACTCTTCCTTGCCCCAGGACTAGCCCTCAGAACTGTGACCCAGATCCAAGCACGGGCAGAGCAAGAGATTCCTGCCTCAGCACTGGCAAAGAGAGCCCTACAATCCCCCTCTGATCAGCCACTCAATTCCCCCTCAGTCTGTAGGTTGGAAGTTCAGGAGGCAGTCGCTGTCGCAGAGGCCATGCTTGGGACTTGCGACTGAGACCTAGCTCCTCCTCTCACCACAGTCACAGAGTTTTCCTACTGACCTTCTAAGTTGTCTTTGGCATTCATGGGTTGAGAAGTCTGGAAACTGCCACAGCTGCTCGCGATTTAGTCCTCTGCGGCCTGCTCCAGGTTCCCTGTGGCATGCACGCCCACGCTGCACTGGGCTCCTCTTCCAGCCTAGTGTGATATACCTTTCCCATCAATCATCCAGGTTGTCTTGGGCTGGAAATTTGTTTCACTCTGTCTTTTTGTGGGTTCTGCTGCTTTAGAATTTGTTTAGAGCCATTTTTTACAGGCATTTGGAGGGGCTTGGGGGAGAGCTCAAGGAAGTTACTGCTTTCACTCTGCCCCCACCTGCATACTCTTAAAAAATTACTATGTAGAAATGTATTTAAAATCAAGTAAATTCATGGGTAAAGTAATTTATTTCACAAAAAAGTTCTCTACTTTACAATATTAGTCCTTTAAATAATGAGAAAAATATCAAAAAGCTCATATCACCATGGCTGAATCAAATTGCCAATGATGACTTGTCAGGTGGTCATTCAGTCAATAAATATTTATTAAGTGCTTACTATGTGCTAGGCACAGTATTAGGTTCTAGGGATATAAAGTAAGGCAAAAGACAGTCCTTGCTCTCAAGGACCTCACCTTCTAATGAAGGAGATGACCAACAAACAACTAGTAAAAACAAAATATATACAGATTAAATTGAAGATAAAGTAAAAAAGGAAAGGTACTAACATTATAGGCAATTAGAAAGACTTCTTGTAAAAGTGGAATTCTATCTGTAACCTGAAGAAATTTAAGAGGGAGAGATAAGGAGAGAGAGAATTTTAGGTATAAGGGAAAGCCAGTGAAAATGCCCAGAGTTGGGAGACAGAGTATACCATATGAAGAACAGCAAGGAGTATTGTCACTGGACTACAGACTAAATGGGGTAGGGGAGCAGGAGGTAAGGTACAAGAAGACTGTACCTTATGCAGTAAGGGGTAATGTTATGAAGGGCTTTGAATGCTTAACAAAGATTTTATATTTAATGTTTATTGAATAGGACCATGACTTGATCAGACTTGCACTTTCAAAAGATTTAACAGATGAATGGAGGGTGGACTGAAGTGGAGAGAGACTTCAAGCAGGCAGACAAACCAGAAAGCTAAAGCAATAGTCCAGGCATGAGGTGTACAGTCTGTACCAAGCTGGTGACAATGTCAGAGAAGAGAAGTTATATACAAGAGTCATTTTGAAAGTAGAATTAACTTTGCAACAGATTGCATATGGGAGATGAAAGAGAATGAGGAATTGGGGATGACAACTAGGTTGTGAGCCCAGGTGACTGGGAGAATGATGGTGCCCTTGACATTAAAAGGAAAGTTAGGAAGAGGGGAGGTTTGCAAGGAGTTGAGTTCAACATGTTGAATTTAAGAGGTCTAAGATCTAGAAATCTAAAGATCTAAGAATCATCAGTATAGAGATAATAATTTAAGCCATGGGAACTGATGATATTGCCAAGTGAAATGGTATAAGTATGACAAGAAGAGGGCCTGAGATTGAGCCTTGGGGAGGAAGGGACACTTTTTGTTTTGTATCCATCCCACCATTCTTTTTTTTCTCTTTCATTTTCCTAGATCTAAATAGTTAGTAGAAAGAGGTAAAACATAATTAAGTCTAAGGAAGGGGGGAGAGTTTACATAAATAAAAACATCACATATTTCAACATCTGCAGAAAAAAACCCTCACTAATTTAATAATGTGAAGTATATGGAATTTTTTCACCACAAACTAAAATCCAATAACTACATGAATCAATGACCAAAGTATAAGGCTGGATCATGGATCTCTAGTTTTTCATCTCACGTCTGCTAATGTTCATTGTATGATCCCTGGGCAAGGTACTTTACTAAAAGATGATGATAAAGATATTAAACTAGGGAATCCAAGAGCTATTTTAATTAATAAGTCACTTTAAATTACAGTAAGGTTATACTTGAATGAAGATCCAGCAAAAGAGATTGAGAAGGATCAGTCAGAGAGGTAAGAGAAGAACCAGGATAAAGTAATATCATGAAAGTCTAGTGAAAAGAGAATATCAAGGAAAAGAGTGTGTTGTGATAGTATCAAAGTCTGCAGAAAGGTCAAGCAGTATGAGAATTTTTAAAAGGCTATTAGATTTGGCAATTAAGATATCAATGATAATTTCGAAGACAGCAGTTTCAGTTGCATGATGAGATTGATAGCCAGACTGCCTAGAGTTAAGAAGAGAGTCCAATGAAAAGAGGGGGAAGCATCAGTTATAGATAGCCTTCTTGAGGAGTTTAGCCACAAAAGTGGGAAAAAGCATGGGAAAATAGTGATCAGTGACAGCTGGATCAACTCAGGGTTTTTTCAGGACAGCATAGACATGAGCACATTAATAAGGAATAGGGAGGCATCTAGGACACAGGAAGAGAGAGAGACTGAAGATAAGTGAAAGAGTAGGGTTGGTGACAGATATGGAGTCTGCTGGTGAAGATGGGATAGGATGGGTTCACTTATGGAGGCGGTAGTGTTTGCCTTGGTAAGGGCCATCTCTTCATGTAAGACAGAGGTGGAGGAGCCAATGAAAGAAGGCATGTGAGTGATGTGAGATGAAAAGGGAAATAAAAGGAGCTCTTTGTGAATGGCATCAATTTTCCATTGAAAATTTATAGTTTTCCACTGAGACAGTGGGGGTGGGGTTTGGGGGGGAGGAATTATGGAAATTTTGAGGAGGAATAAAAAGTCTGGAAAACTCTCCATGATGAGTGGGATAGTACATTGATTAGAGAGTTGTAAAAGGATTGCCTTTCCTTAGTAAAGGTCCAATTGAGAGGACATAACATAAATTTGTACTGCACTCAGTCACCATAGTTTTGTGATTTTCTTCAGCTTCATTTAACATCACACTGAGTATAGCAAAGGTAGTAAATGGTGGAAGTAATCCAAGGCTGAGGCTTGGCAGAGTGAAATTGGTAATGGGATATGTGGGCTAGGAACTTAAAGGAAAAGAACACAGGGTGTAGAGTGATGGTCTGGGAAGGAACTGAAGGGTTGAGGGATTGGAGTTGAAAGTGAGTATTAAAAACAATATTTGGAGTTTCCAGGCAAAGAAAGAGATGGAATGACAACCAAAAGCAATCATATAAGGGAACTTCAGAATTCATGAACATGGAAGTAGAATATTTATGGGTGATGACAAGATAAAGGGCATGAACATCTTTGTGTAGCAGAGGTAGAATGAAAGAGTAAGCCATAGTTGATAAGTAAACTGAGGATCTGGGAAGTTAGTGTGCTAGAAGGAATATCAATATGCATGCTTAAGTTCTCTAGTATAAGGGCAAGAGCTGAGGAGAGAAAAATTGTTAGCTAGGTATTGAACTCATTGAGGAAAAAAAAAGGTAGTGACCTGAAAGTTGGCGGTAATGGCTACCAACATTTTTATTAGGTAGTAAATATAGACTGGGCAGCTAGGTGACAGAGTGGGTAAGAGTGCCAGACCTGAAGTCTGGAAAACTCAACTTCCTGAGTTCAAATTTGACCTCAGACACTTACTAGCTGTGTGACCTTAGGTAAGTCACTTAACTGTTTGCCTCAGTTCCTCATCTATGAAATGCTCTGAAGAAGGAAACAGCAAACCACTCCAGAATCTCTACCAAGAAAACCCCAAATGGGAACACAGAGAGTAGGATATGACTGAAATGACTGAAGAAGGAAATGGCAAAACACTCCAGTATCTTTGCCATGAAAACCCCATCGACACGCTATACATAGGGTCACAAAAAGTCAGACACAACTGAACAATAACAACAATAAAGCTCAAAGACAAACTAAACCTACTGAAATTATGGTGTATTTTTTGCCATGTCAGCACCAGTAAAATTTATTAGAAGCAGCATGGTCCAATAAAAGAATATTAGCTCTGGAGTCGGAAGACCTGAGTTCAGATTTTTTCTCTCACATTTACTAAGCGACCTTGGACAAATCTTGCCACCTCACTAGTCCTTGATTCCTCATCTATAAAATGAGAGAGTTGAATTAAATGGCCTCCATCTCTGGATTTATGACCCTAAATTTAAATTTATGATGCTATATTTTTCCTTCTTTTACATATCAAAGATTTATCGATGTATATTTTGAGGTAGATTGAGTCTCATCAAAAGAAAAGGGAAAAAAGTTTCAGCTATAAGATGCTTTCAATTCAATTTGAAATGTATTTATTAAATACCTCTTCTGTATAAAATACTGAGTTTGGTGCTGGGGATAGAAAGACTAAAACAAAATAGTCCCAGATTTGAAGGAACTTACATCCAAGTTCTTTCTCTCACTTTTTGTTCAAAACCATGCAATGAGTTTACATAGGTAACATGGATCAGAATACATCTGGATGACTGAATCTAATTGAACATAACAAAGTACAGATAGCAGGTGTATATTCTAAGCTTCTATTAACAGAAACTCCTAATATATACATAGGAATAAGATAGACCACTAAAAATAGTAACTGACAAATGATGTAAGGATCAGGAATGAAATTGTGCTTAGATAAGGCTTGTTGACTATAATATCTGATTCATTAGCAATGCTTTGCCCTACTAAGAGCAAGGTTAATAATTAATCTGCTTATCAATGATGGTAAAAAAATATTTAGGAATCTTTGGCTTTTAAGACCACATTCTTTTGAGATCAGACTATGGTTTTACTTAGGAAAAAATTCCTTCTGAAAAAAATGTAACATGTAAATCTCAAAGGCAACTTTTTTTAAGTGGTCAATGATATTGAGGGGAAAATGCTTTTAAAATGATTAGTTGCACTATAGGCAAATTGGTTTTATTCAGCACCTAAAAGAGTTTTAATAATGTTTAAAGTTAGTGGGGGGAAATCATGGTTTAGTAGGGAATATTGAAAAAAAATATCAATCTCCAGCCCCCAAGATAACTTTGCAAAAAAGAAAAAAAAATCAAAGAGTTAGGAGGAAAAAATGGAGTGGTTTGATTGCAATACACCCACATGTGAGGGAAATTGTTAAAGCTGACCTATATATGATGAAAACTAGTGACTCAAAAAAATTGAATAACAGCAAATGTTTCCTTTTAATGTTGTAGAATAAGTTGATCTGTCCTATTTCTATTATAATTTGATCTATCTTTTTTTATAGGAGGCAAAAGACTCCCAATGAACTTGGACAAAATGTCATATTATTAGTTCCCACCAGGCCTCCACAGGCTATTCCTTTTTTTTTTTTTCTTTCTAGTTCCAAATTGTCAATTCCCTATTTTAGCTTAAGGTATAATTCCCAGTTTCTTCTGCCCTACATACATACAGACATACAAAAATCTACATCAAAGGCAAAGCTACCCTTGATAAGTTTTCATAATGCTTATTTCAAAGCATTTGAAGATTTGAAGACCAACCAATATCCAAAGATGTTAAAAATAGTAATGGTTTGGTGACTAACATCTTCAGTAAAAACACAGTTAAAGACACTCTACCTAGCGTGCCCCAATTGCTTGCTTAGTAAAGCAGACATAACATTTCAATGTAATATACTTAAACTATAGACCAAAGTAAGTTAAACATGAAGGAAATCAAGTCAGAGGACCTAGGTTCAAATTCGGCCTCTCACTCTTACTGAGTGACCTTGGGCAAGAAGAGCAAGTAGAGTAAGTACCTAAGGTCACCCTGTGAAAACAGGGCTGCAGTTTCCTCATCTGTACAAACAAAAGGCTTAGACTAAATAACCTCTAAGATGTTTTCCAGCTTTAGATCTAGGATCCTAAATCTAGAGACAAAGAAATTTTAAAAGTACAGCAGGACTTTTCCCTAGCTAGCTGTGTTATAGCAACTACACTATTATATCTCCCTCTGAAGCAAATATCTCTTAAGATCAGTTGCACTTATCACCTACAATTTCTGCTTCCTATCAGTAAAAGTCTCAGGTCAAAGATGGGAAAGGAGAAGGGAGAGCATTTGAAATACTATGTTAACTTATAAAAAAAATAAGAGATTAGCATAACCCAAAGGCTTCCTTCTGAAGTGTACAGTAGTGAAGGAGATGGAACATTTCCAAACATTTTCATTTAACCTTTTTAAAGTTTGATTTGATGGGGTATATTTAAAGAGATTCTCAATTGTCCAAAGTGTAGGCTAAATATAATTTTTCCTCAATTTATTTTCTGATTTCTATATTGCCCTGTAGATGTAGAGTATAATTCTCTTCCTTTACACTATTAAAGTTGTATTAGAAAATAAACAGCTTTGAAAATCTCAGATTGTATGATGATTCCAAAATGATTAAAGAAATTTAATTCCATAATTTGATTTTTTTTTTGGTCTAGATGTCTGGAGTATTTTATCCTCCTTTTCATACACACCCTCATACCTCAAGAACAAACATCTTACAATTTAGCTTTTAACAAAGAGAGTATCAAAAGGATAATGGAAATTGGGTGGGAGGAAAGAAAAAAATAAAGAAAAATGGCATGGAGGGGAAGCAAAACACAGCCATAAAACACTTTCCATTTGGTTCAGGCCTTATGGTTTAAAGCCGAATTCACATTTATCCACCCAGATTGTGAATAATTCCCTTTATGATCAGGGCAGTCAACTACACACAAAACATAAATCTATCACTTGACCCCACAAGACAAGGGACTACTACTCACTGCAATGTCAGCATAGGAGAAAGCAGAGGCATTTTAATATCTATTGTGACTATTGCACCAACAATGAAGGTGAATGTTATTTTTGTTTTTGTTTTTGAGTGAGGAAATCTTTTGGCCATAAATAGCTTATTTGGATGGTAGGATTTTCAATAAATGTGAAAGAATACTTAGCATTTATGTAAAGAACAGATAAGACAAAAGAAAAAAAAATCCTTCCCAGGAATTTTTCTTATTTTGTCAGAAAAGCCAGAGTAGTGTTATAGTTAGGAAGAATGGATAGGAAAGAAGAGAAACAACTAGATTCTAAGATCCTAGAGAACAGATTTTTTTTTTAAACGCCTTCCACTTCTGTGTGTTTGTCAGCAAAGCTAGGGAAAAGGGAGAGGTAAAAGGATTCAGAGAATACAGAGGAGGGAGTGGGACAGAGTCAAAAAACTTTTATTAAACTCCTACTATGTGCCAGGTACTGTATTTGTTCTGGGAATATAAAGAAAGCACCCTACTGTCCCATCCCGAAGTGCCCACTATCAAAGAGTTCCCAGTCTAATAATGGGGGAGATAACATGCCAAGCATTGCAAAAATGTTGTACACACAAGATATATACATAATAAATCAGAAATAATCCAAGAAAAAAGGCACTAGCACTAACAGAGTTTGGGGAAATTTTGTTGTAGAATGTGAGATTTTAGCCAGAACTTGAAGGAAGTCAGGTCACATGAGAAGTAGGGGAAGAATTCCAGGAACACAGGAAATCCAATTAAAATGAAGTTAGAGGATGAAGGGTCTTGGTCTAGGAACAGCAAAGAAAGAGTCAGTGGATCACAGAGTGCATAAATGAGGATAAGGTATAAGAAACTGGAAAGGAAGTAGGTAGCCATGATGGGCTTTGAATGCCAAAAAGAAGGCTGGAATTTATTGAATATTGGGATGAAATGGTCAGACTTGTCCTTTAGAAAGATCAATTTGACAGCTGAGGGGAAGATGGACTGGAGTGAGGAAAGACTTGAGGCAGGAGGACCAACCAGAAAGCTATTATAAAAGTGCAGGCATGAGATAATGGGAACCTTAACCAGGATGGTGGCAGTGTCAGAGGAGAGAAGGGGACATTTATAAAAATGTGAGGAGTCAAGGATGACACCTAAGTTGTGAGCCTGGGTGACTGAGAGAATATTAGTGCCTCAAAAATAATAGAAAAGTTAGTGGCAAATTAAAAATTGATATCTCACTTTATTTTGTATTATTTATTGAGAATTGTATCTAATCATTGGAATCTGCACTTACAGATTAGAGTTAGATTTAATTGTATAGGCTTTAGTATTAGAGTTTATAAGAATTTAATTTCTCCATTTCTCTGGACTACAGCTTGAACTCAATCTATCTTACCCCAGAAAGAAGGACGGATAATGTGTCTACACAGTCATAAGATGTTCTGCCTGTCATAAGTCTTGCACTGAACCACTATGGTGTAGGGGTTGCCTAACACAACTAATTCCAGAAGATATTGATCAGCTCTATGTTTTTCTCATTGCCGTGGCTCTTGGAGATCCCCTCATGTGAATCAGGTCAAATCTAAGTTCACCCTTAATTCTGATATAGGCTAATTACTGTTTCAGTTTAGTTTTCATCACAGAAGTATTTTTTAGCATCTCATCTAGAGTATTATATTTTAATTGTATAAAAAAGACTGCTCTTGTTGTCAAAGGTATCCCTGGCTACTGAGGAGCTTGGGATCTCACTTCACTGGCAATTGCTACTCTTCCTAATAAGTTGATTATGCTTGGAAGCTTGTGCCTCAGTTTCTCTTTATTACAGGATTACAGGTTGTTATTGAAACATTATGAGAAGAGTAGGTTTGAGGTGGGAGAAGATAATGGTGTTCAGTATTAGACATACTAAGTTTAAGATGCTTTTAGGACATCCAATTCAAAGTATCCAATGGGCAATTTGAGGTATGAATCTGAAGACTGGGAGAAAGGTTAGGGCTGGATAAGTAGATTTGAGGATCATCAACAAAGAAAAGATATTTGAATAAGTGGGAACCAATGAAATCACCAAATGAAATAGAAAAGAGGAAAAAAGAGGGGAGACATGATTCAGTGTTGGGGGAATCTAATGGTTGTAGCCAGGATAAATATACTGAGAAAAAGTAGTCAGATAGATAGGAAGAGAATGAGGAGAAAGTAGTATCATGGAAACTTGAAGAGTATCAAGAAGAGGCTAAGCAACAGTGTCAAAGGCTGTAGAGAGGTCAAGAAGGATGAGGATTGAGGGGAAAAACATTAGATTTAGTAATTAAGAGATCATTCATAATTATGGTGAAAACAGTTTCAGCTGAATGATGAGGTCAAAAGTCTGAATATAGAGAGTTAAGAAGAGAGTATAAGGAGAGGAAAAGGTGGGCTTCTTCAAGTCTGACTTAAAATCACATCCTCTGCAAGAAGCTTTCTCCATTATCCTTAATGCCAGTGAATTCCTTCTGAGGTTATCTCCAGTTTATTCTGTATATTTTTTTTTGTAAATAATTGTTTACAGATTGTCTCACCTGTTAGATTGTGAGCTCCTTGAGGGAACTGCATGTGTATATGTGTATGTGAGTGTGTGTGTGTGTGTTTGTATGTATGTATGTGCATGTGTATATATCCTTTCTTTGTATTCCCGGTGCATAGCATAATTCCCAGCATATGGCAGGCACTGAACGAATTTATGTTGACTTGACTTGATCTGACATATTCAAAGTGCTTTGCAAACCTCACAAGTCCTCTAAAAATCTTTCTTATTAAGAAAGGTGAAGTAAAATCACATTTTGCCTATTTCACCAAGGGCACCTTTAAAAAAATCAAACTCCTATAAAATAATTAAATAAAAGCTCAAAAATAGAGAAAGATTTATTAGAAGTTATATCATATTCATTTCTATGCCATAATTTCTGACACTCAGATATCTACACAATTGCCCAGGGAAGGGTGATGTGGTACAGGGAAAGAACATTGACTCTGAAGTCCAAAGACCTGGGTTCAAATCACTTTTGAAACTTCCAAACCAGGTGACTTTAGGCAACTCACATCCTCCCTGAGCCTCAATTTCTTCATCTATAACATTAAAAGAATCACACTAGTTGACATCAGAGGTCCTGTAAACCTCAAAATCCCACTATATAGACTTAAAAACCTAGAATGAGGGATTGCTACTACACAGTAAATATGGGTTTGTAGGTAGCCAGGCCACTTAATTTGATGTCTTACCATTAAATTCCCTTTTAAAGAGACTTAAAGTATATACACAACATTTTTAAGTGCCCATATAGTAGTAATATTTTTTCCTGATGTAATCTTGGCTTACTATATGACAGAATTTTTATAAGATATCTGAGGAATGAACTTCTTATTTCAAATGTCTAAACCATGGTTTATCAATGTGTTTCCAACTAATATCTTACTTTCATAATTATCTCCATGACAAGGTATACTAGCAACCAAAAGACTCCCTTTGCCCTCCAAGCACAGAACTAGCAAAATCCTCTGACCTGTTTGTCTTCATTTTACAACCCACAGGAAACTACACAAATTATTTCTCTTTTCACCACAGGCAAATGAACCTCCCAGTCCTGAAAGCATAAATCTCTTGTTATCTCTTTTGAGATTTTGTAACAAACCACTCAACTTGACAGAACAAACTTGGATGAAGCCCCCAACTAGGTTGTTGGGAGTGAGTTTAACAGTCCTTGGCTTTAATTCACTTTGCCCCTATACTGGCTGTATATTGCAAATATTATTTAAGAAAACTAAATAAAAAGGAGCACATTTTGATTATTGTCTTTGTTTTGTTTCATTTCTTCGCCATTGAAAGTCCCAAATTAATTGTTCAAAGCTCATAATCCTTTTGAAAGGAGAAAAGGGATATAGATAGATAGGAAGATAGAATGTGTCGGTATGTACATATGTGTATATATACATACATATACATATATGTATATAATATGTGTGTATCCTTTTCTGTATCTCCACCATGCATGAATTTTATATATATATGCACATATGTGTATATATGCATACATATGTATATGAATGTATGTATGAAAGAATGAATGAATGAGATTCACTCATGACAGAGATACAAACTTTTTCTCTTCGCCAAAATAGACATCTTTGCTCACAGGGAGTACCATTTTGTACTGGTTTTGAGGATACAAAGATGAAATAAGACAAGGACATGTTACCATACTACCATTCTACTTTATCTTTCACCCTTATAACAGTCATTTCCTTTCATATTTAACATGTGAAAAATTCAGTGAAAGGAGGGCCTTTTGAAGAGTTTTCCAAAAAATAGCTATATTCACTGTCATGCTTTTCTAAAAAGAGGGTGTGTTTGCACAAAAATATGATTTGTATTTCTGAATTCACAAATTGCTGTCATGTGAAAACAGCAAAAAGAAATCTCAATATGAAAATGTACTATTTTTTCTTTCCTCATAGTATTAATCAATTTTCTAAATCTCCCATATGATTTGCATCTTTGATTGATATTATTCAGATTCATCATTAGCACATTAATTTCTAATAATAATCTTACTCTCCTAAATCCCTAACTTTCAAGCAAAAGAAAAAGAGGATAAAATACTTTTTTTTTTTACCAAATAGTGAACATTTATTGCTCAACCTTGGCAAAATTAAGTTTATATTTAGAAATTAACTTATTTTTATCTTGTAAACTAGAAATCAATGAGTTTTGGTGGCTAATAAATAGAAAACAGAAATATGTAGATGAGAAAATTCAATAATGTATATTGAGTTTTGTTTTTGTTTTGTATCTGATTTGAAGGGTATTTGCCAGGAGGGATTCACCACAAATGGGTTAAATCTGTGTTAGAAATAAGGCTTGGATAGGGTAACTAGGTGGTGCAGTGGATAGAGCTCCAGTCCTGGAGTCAGGAGGACCTCAGTTCAAATCTAGCCTCAAACACTTGACACTTACTTGCTGTGTGACCCTGGATAAATCACATAACCCCAATTGCCTCAACCCCCCAAAATAAAATATGAAAAGAAATAAGGCTTGGAACTGCTTCCATTTTCCTGATTACAACTTTAGCAAGCTCAAGGAGTTCTTAAAAGGAAATTGTTGTACTGCTATTGGCCATAAAATTAGAAACTTCAAAATGAGAAATGTTTTGTTCTGCCTTTTTAAATGCAAATTTTCCTTGTTTATAAATGTGGTCCTATCAAGGATAATAATTTCAACTTTTAAAAAGATGGTTAATATGGAAAGGTTCTTGACTAATTATCATGGCTTTGGGGAGTTTGAGGGCAGATTAATTTATAAGTGTTGTGCTTCTTAGTCATTAAAATTTAAATGCAAGTCATTTATATCTAATTGGTATCATTCATCTATGAACAAACTTGTGATTTTTTCCCCTGAAGGGTGTGAAGTCCTCTATAGCATTGAATTCCATGTCACCACTGAAGTATTAGATAAGTACTCAATTTTCTAGTTTGATTTGTAGAATATATTCAATAAAGTATCTTTACTATGAATGACTCTATAATCATTTGTAATTCTAGTAGGTATTGTCAGAAACATTGCCTTACAGGGAATATTGAACAATGTACAGTCCTTCTAGTCAATGTTGGACATTGACCATATGATGTCTAATCAAGCCTTGTGTCAATTATATTTAACTACAAATGAATATGTAACATTTATTTTTTATCCAGACATCCCTAGCTAGAGTCCAAGAAGCTGGGCTTAACAAAAAAGGTTTTTAATGTGGAAAAAGGATAGAAAATAAATTGACATTTCATGTCACCTTGTTTAATTTGTGTACCTCTACAAAATAAAAGAGAAAACTGTTATTGGCTAAAACTACAAATGAATAATTTTTAACCTTTAAACAAATATATATGTTAAAAGTTTTATATATGTGTGTGTGTATGTATGTATATATTATATGTGTGTATATGTGTGTTTATATATATATATATATATTTATATATACATGTACCCCAAAATGTACCCACCTTTTAATGAGAACTATATCTTTTCTTTATGGTATCTGCACAGTAAGTGCACAAATCTCCAAAAGGTACCAAGCCTAAGACACTGTAAAATCAATTGTTCCCTGAATGACTGCTCATATCCACTCAGCATGAATTATTGCCTTATTAAGTACCAGGGACTTTTTCCCCCTAACTGCACAGCCCATTGTACCAAATCTAGTTAGATGAAGCAGAAAGAAATTCATATTTCCTAGAACTTATTCAAATTCTTTGGACTAGAAATCACATTGCAGATAGGCTTTAAACATTCTGCTGAATGATTCTCCCAGTCAAATTCCTACTAACAAGTCTCACATGTATCATTACCTTTTTCCCCCATTTGTATTTTTAAAAAATACCCCCACTAATTTCACAGTACAATGAGTCATTCATTACTCATATGTCTCATATAGTCTATTAAAATTAAAGATGCATATGGCCTGTTGTGCTACATTATTGTTTTCTACACTGTGCATTTAATAATAAAAAGAATGAAAAATCCTAATTTAAACATTCATTAAAGAATTATTCCTAAAGATTTCATAGGGTCCTCCTTTATGGTTTATCCTACACTGAATGGATTTTTATTTCTCTCTTCTTTAGAGGAGTTTTTTTTTAATAGTGACAAAAGTATATAACTATTCTATTAGACCTAGATTCCACAACTAATGCATATATTATTAGGATGTGTTTAGATTCAGACAAATACTCCCCAAATGAGGAATATTTTATGAAGAAATAGAATTTTATTGTTGACATAAATAGAAGGGAAAGCACTATTAAAATTCCATTTCTGAAACCATTTTTCACTGTCATGGTTGTATCTGTGTTTAAGACAATGTACAACAGAGATAACAGACTAAGAGAACTAGCTGTCAGTTTTAGATGTTGTGACAAGATATGGGTAACAAACTTCTGCAGAAAGGGATTATAAAGAAGGAGTTACTGATTTTATCTGTTGTTACCTGTTTGGTAATTAAATGCCATCACAACCTGGCCTCAATGATCTCTCCAACCATAATACTTCCTTTAATGTATACCATGTCTCAGCCAAATTGGCCTGTGTACTGTTTGTCTTCCATGTGAGGCCTCATTTTGCATACCATTTACAAAGGCTGTCCTCTATACCTACAAAGATCTTTTCTCATCTTCACCACTTAAAATCCATAATTTCATTCAATGTTCAGCTCATACACCATCATCTACATGAAGATTCTTCTATTCCTGCCAGCTGCTGTTCCTTCCCACAAAATTATCTCGTATGTAAGAATGCATACAGGTATAGATACATAAATGTATGTATTCAGGTGTGTATATGTGTGATGTCTCCCATTTGGTAAAATGTGACCTTAATCAGAAAAGAGACCATTTCCCTTTTCTTTCTATATACCCAGAATGTAGCACTTCATAAATGTATGTTAATTGGTTGTGAGTCACTTACCATTGGTAAGAGGGAACAATAAACTCCTTAGTAATGTTGGTTTTTATTTCACTCTGGGGCAAGCTGCAAAACAAAGGTTACTGTAAATAGTCTACTGGTAATAACCCAGCAAGGGTGACCAATAAGAATGAATTTCATGAACCAGGCTTTCAGTTGAATCTAAAATGTATTGAAATGCCAGAAAAGCCAAATGAACTTCACTATTATAGTTTTTATTTTAAGTCTTTTTAAGCATGAAAGGGAAGGCTTAGGTCTTCATATTCAACCTGTATAAGTCATGGGTGTTCAAAAAATTCTCTGGTCCCTCTAGAACATCTGTATAGTCAGTCACATATTGAACAAACATTTGTTAAGTACTGTGTTCCCAAGCACTACGCTAATCTCTAGCACTGAAAAAAAAAGACAAAAACAGTCCCTGATTTCAAGGACTCCACATTTTACAAAGGGAGAAATTGCAACCTATAAATAACTAGGGGCATGTGTTTGAGTGATAAATATATACATATGTGTGTGTGTGTGCATAAAACCTTTACATCTACTGTATATATGTATACATAGCAGTTATGTATGATTACTATATATGATATATACTTAATTACATATTATATAATAGTTATTATGTAATTGTTTGTAATAGTTACTATATATAATATTGAGAGAGAGAGAGAGAGAGAGAGAGAGAGAGAGAGAGAAAGTAGATGAAAAGTAATCTCAGAGGGAAGACACTAGAGATGTTTGATGGAAAGGCTTCCTGTCAAAAGTGAAATTTGAGTTGAATCTTGAAGGCAGCCAGGGAATCTAAGTGGTGAAAGTGAGGGAACTATGCATTAAAGACAGGAACGGGAAAAAGCCAGTGCAAAGGCATAAAGAGATGTGGTAAAGTGTGAGGTTCACAGAATTGCAAGTAGGCCAATGTAGCTGGACCATAGCAGGAAGAAGCATAAGAAGACTGGAAAATTAGGAAGAGAAAGGTTACAAAGAGCTTTGAATGTTAAATAAAGCATTTTATATTCGAACCTGAAAGTGATGGAACCATTACGGTGTGTTGAATAGTGGGGTGACATGGTCACACCTGCACTATTTGAAGTTCATTTTGACAGCTGATTAGGAATGGATTAGAGTGCAGAGAAACTTGAGTCAGGGAGACCAACCAGAAAGCTATTGTAATAGTCCAGACTAGAGGTTATAAGAATCTTAACTAAATTTATTGCTGTGGAAGTGGATAGAAGAGGACCTATACAAGATATGTTGTGAAGGTAGACATAAGATTTCACAACAGATTTTATATATGGGGTGAATTTGAGTGATGAGTTGAGGATGTGATCTTGGGTTTTGGGTGGTTTTCTCAATAGCCACAGGGAAAGACTTCGAAAGTTGAAGGTATCAACATGAAAGACTGTATGATGTAGCAGAATAAACACAGGTTTTGCCATAAGATATGAGTTCAAATCCCAGATCTTCCTAATTTAAATTATTTAATCTCTCTCAACCTCAGCTTCTAAATATAGATGGATAGATAGATAGATAGATATAATTGATGTTAACACTTGCCACCTTACTTCATAGAGCTGTTGTGAAGTTATTTCATTGTTAGCCCTTACAACAAGATCTAGATATGATTTATTATCATAATTACAACCAGTTTGGCTTCAATGTGACATCCCAAATTCTGCAAAATCTTGTAATAAAAGCCACAGAGCTTATGGGGAAAGATGATCTTAGAGGCACAATACTAAAAATCATCATTAGTTACATATTGGAAAAAAAGAAACCCGATAAAAATGGAAGTACAATTTCATAGCTATTAAATGACACCTTACATGGAAAAAGACCTAAATTTGCTTTTTGAAGTGAGGATTCAGAGTTGCAGTCTTTGAGTTATTGGAAAGTGGTAGAAGGAGGATTATCTTAAATCAGACAGACAGTTGTAACACCAGATGTGGATGGTTTTGACACATTGTCCTCTTGCCTTTTCCATTCTGGCTTAAAACATACATCCAATTTCTGTTGCTTTGCTAAGCCTTGTTCTTTCAAACAGAGACTACCTATATGGTTCCAAATTCATGATAATGTCACATCCAACTATTTTACTAAGTTCAGTGTTACAGTCATTATCTTCAAGTCATTACAAGTGTTTTTCAACAATGCTTAAAACACCAGGTAACTGGGATGTGTCAAGCTATCATATAGGCTTCTGGTTTCTTCAACATCATCATCTTCTTCATCATTTCCTGCTTCCACTTTCCCATTTGCAACTAAATAAATTTTCCTTAATCCTATCCTGCTCCCCATTTCTTCTATTCTCTCTTTTGACCCTGTCCCTCCTCAGAAGTATTTGTTTCTGATTACCCGCTTTCCCAATCTGCTCTCCTCTCTATCATCCCCCTACTCTCCTGTCCCCTCCTCCCCCATAAGACAGATTTACATACCCAATTGAGTGTGTATGTTATTCTCTCCTTAGGTCAAATCCTATGAGAATAAGATTCACTCATTCCCTCTCACCTTCCCCTGTTTCCCCTCTACTGTAAGAGCTTTTTCTTCTCTGTTTTTTTGTGAGATAATTTACCCCATTCTACCTCTCCCTTTCTCCTCCTAGTATAATCCTCTCTCACCCCTTAATTTTATTCTCCCGATCAACTCACCCTGTGCCCTCTTTCTATCTATTTATCTATCTATCTATCTATCTATATGCATACATATAATTTTTCCCTCCAACTACCCTAATACTGACAAAGGTCTCATGAGTTACAAATATCTTTCCATGCAGGAATGTAAACAGTTCAACCTTAATAAGTCTCTTATGATTTCTCTTTCCTGTTTACCTCTTCATGTTCCACTTGAGTCTTGTATTTGAAAGTCAAATTTTCTATTCAGCTCTGGTCTTTTCATCAAGAATGTTTGAAAGTCCTCTATTTCACTGAATGACCATTTTTTCCCCTGAAGGATTATACTCAGTTTTTCTGGGTAGGTGATTCTTGGTTGTAATCCTGTCTCCTTTGCCCTCCAGAATATTATATTCCATGCCCTGCAGTCCCTTAATGTAGAAGCTGCTAAATCTTGTGTTATCATGATTGTGTTTCCACAATACTTGAATTGTTTCTTTCTGGCTGCTTGTAATATTTTCTCCTTGACCTGAGAACTCTGGAATTTGTCTACAATCTTCCTAGGAGTTTTCCTTTGGGGATATCTTTCAGGAGGAGATTGGTGGATTCTTCCCACTTCTATTTTGCCTTCTGTTTTTAAAATATCAGGGCAGTTTTTCTGGATAATTTCTTGAAAGATGATGTCTAGGCTCTTTTTTTTTTGATCATGGCTTTCAGATAGTCCAATAATTTTTAAATTCTCTCTCCTAGATCTGTTTTCCAGGTCAGTTGTTTTTCCAATGAGATATTTCACATTGTTTTCTAATTTTTCATTCTTTTGGATTTGTTCTACAATGTATCAATTTCTCATAAAGTGACTAGCTTCCAATTGCTCTATTCTAATTTTTAAGGAAGTATTTTCTTCAGCAATCTTTTGGACTTCCTTTTCCATTTGTCGAATTTTGCTTTTTAGGGCATTCTTCTCCTCATTGGCTTTTTGGACCTCTTTTGCCATTTGGGTTAGGCTATTTTTTAAGGTGTTATTTCCTTCAGTACTTTTTTTGGGTCTCCTTTAGCAAGCTGTTGACTTGTTTTTCATGATTTTCTTGCATCACTCTCAGTTTTTCCTCTACTTCTCTTACTTGCTTCTCAAAATCTCTTTTGAGCTGTTCCAAGGCCTGGGACTGATTCCTATTTTTCTTGGAGGCTTTGGATGTGGGATCTTTGGCTTTGTTGTCTTCTTCTGGTTGTATGTTTTGATCTTCTTTGTCACCAAAGTAAGATAATATAGTCTGACTCTTTTTGCGCTGCTTACTCATGATCCCAGACAATTACTTGAGTTTTAAACTCTTTGTTAAGGTAAGAGTCTGCTTCCAATGTGGAGAATGTACTGTCCCACACTTTGGGGGTTTATACAGCTGTTTTCAGAGATACTTCTAGGGACCTGTAAATTTTCAGTTCTTCCAGGGTGGTATGATAAGGGGCGAGGTGTTTCCTCTCTACCACCACAACAAGCTCCACCAAGCCAGCATTCCACCTCGCTCCAGGACCGCCCCTCAGAACTGTGACCCAGATCCAAGCACAGGCTAAGCAAGAGATTCCTGCCTCAGCACTGGCAAAGAGAGCCCTACAATCCCCCTCTGATCAGCCACTCGATTCCCCCTTAGTCTGTAGGCCAGAAGCTCAGGAAGCAGCCCCTGCCCCAGGGGTGGCTGAGACCTAGCTTCTACTTCTCACTGCAGTCACAGAGTTTTCGCACTGACCTTCTAAGTTATCTTTGGCTTTCATGGGTTGAGAAATCTGGAAACCACCACAGCTGCCTGTGATTCAGTCCTCTGAGGCCTGCTCCAGGTTCGCTATGATCTACGCACCCATGCCGCACTGCACTCCTCTCCCCGCCTGGCGCGATATACCTTTCTGATCAACCATCCAGGTTTTCTTGGGCTGGAAATTTGTTTCACTCTGTCTTTTTGTGGGTTCTGCTGCTTTAGAATTTGTTTAGAGCCATTTTTTACAGGTATTTGGAGGGGTTTGGAGGAGAGCTCAAGCAAGTCGCTGCTTTTACTCAGCCATCTTGGCTTCACCCCCCAATAAATGATCTCTTGAGGGTTTTCTCTATTTGAAGAGTTTCAGAAGCTTTTCTAAAATAATTAGTTGGAATTGCAATGCTGTGATGCAGAATCCAGCATACTGAAGCTATCTTTTTCTAGAACCATCTATAAGAGAAAATTGTCTTAAAATGGTTCAAAGAGGACTATAACCTTGGCATCAATTAGTGAAAATTGATTCTTCCTAATATAGTAAAAGAATACATTTCCCAGGTGAAGAGGGTGGAGAAGTTTTCTGAGTGGCATAAAACTGAATGTTTTCAATGCTATAGAATTGTGAAATTCTGACCAAAAATATGTTGAAGTTGTAGATTATATTAAAGTTAGATGTTAAATTGATCATTAACTAGTTCAGCTATATAGTTAGCATAGTCAGGATAGGAGCTAGCACTGCATTTCTAATCATTAAATAGCACTGCTATTGGCATGATTTTCTAGCATTTTTTGTTATTTTTATTTTTTAGCAATCAAGTCTTTTCTGATTACACATTCTATTTACAAAATGGATAATTTTTTTTTATAGTTTTGTTAGGCAGATATAAAAATTCCAGTTTGATTTCATGCAAATGAAACCAAGAAATTATGTAATAGTGTCATTGCTTTGTGTGTTTGTGTGGCAAAGAAAATTAATTCAGCATTTCCAATTTGTCAGAACAGTCTATTTCTTTCCTCAGCTACATAACACTGCATATGAAAATAAACCTAACACCAACGATTCATAGTCAACACAAAAATTCATACAGGTGAGATTTCTAAATTGTGTAATATAATCCATTATAACACTTTCAACTAAACACTGTTGGCTTCATACATAGAGTAGTGGCAATTGAGCTAGGAGGTAATTATGTGCTTTTACAAATGCAAACTATAATTTAAGAATGAAAAACAGTTATAAAATGCAAATTTAACTTCTTTCCCAACTGCTAATTTTTAAAATTCTACAGCTTTCTGTTATTTTCTTTCAAAGCAATTTTTATAGGCATTGTACAGCACATTACAATTTTGCTTCTAAATATGTAAAACTACATGGTGAGTACCTCAATTCAAATATCAACAAATGTACCCTAATTTTGATACTTTAGGTAACAAGGTTCTCTTTAATGTTAGGTTCAAATTTGCAAACAGTTGGAAAATATCTGCGATACAGTGGAAAGAGCACTGGTTTTAAAGTCAGAAGACTTGGATTCAAATTCTGATTCTCATTAGCTATGTGAATTTAAGCAAATATCAGCTCAAGGTTATTTATATGGATCTTTAATTTCATCAAGGTGGTTACTCCCTCCAAACCATGCAGATCACAATCCATCCACATCCCCTGATCTTTCATAATTCTTGTCTGTATGCTATTTTTTTCTTCTTCACAGGAGTCTATCCAAAGTGAAAAAGACCATTCTCTACTTTGACACACTGTGTAAATAGCAACGAAGACATGGGCTGTTCATCATTTACCTCTTACTCTCAGTACATGACCAGCTCACCTTTCCTTTTATAATCACACCTCTCTGCTGACATCTTTTATTCTTCTTGGGTGCAATTCTTGGTTAATGCCTGCATATGCCCACTGTACACCTCTCATTTGATCTTTGAACTTCTACTTTAATTCCTCTGAGACTATTGTATTACATTATTCATAGCCATGTCACAGCACCAGAAGAAATTATTATTTAAAAAATATAAGTCTTATTTTCAGGCAATAGATTTGAGTAAATAAAACTCATGAAACCAAAGCAAAAGTTAATATACAGCTAATTTGATTAGAAGAATTACTAAACTAAAAGGAAGCAATGGTACATTTCCACCCACTTAGTGACTTCTTGAGGTCTCTGACTTTATTTAGACTATCAGTGGTGCTAATATTATTTTAAAATAGATTATTTGCTACTTTTAAGACCCAATTCTAGTATTTAACCCATTCCTTGTGAGCTTATGGATATAAAAGTCAAACCAAAATATGATATACATTTAAAGGCATTGAAATTGTGAATGTTTGCTTTTGAACATTCATTTCAGGGCAAAAGTCCTTCTGACATCATTTTACTAAGCATATTTTGTTGTTGTTAATAATCTACTAGAGTATAAAGTTGTAAGTAAAAGTTTAATGGCTCATGTTCTGTATCACCAACAATATTGAACTTCATATATTAACTTGAGTCCACTAATTCCACAAAAATATCAAATTAGTAGAGACATAACTATTCCCTCTGCCCAAGTGTCCTCTTCTCCAGCTTCTGTCCCGAAATTACATTTGAGCTAGTTCAGAAACATTAAAGTGGGAGCATTTAGAATATCTGGATTATAGTCACAGCTTTGACACTAAGCCAATTTGTGACATTGAGTAAGTCATTTACACTCTCTGAACCTCAAGAAGCTTGGGCACAGGTTCCCCACCTCTGGACTAGACTAATGGTTGTCAATCTAGGGTCTATGAATTTGTGTTTTTTTAAATATCTGGATAATTATATATCAATTTGTTTCTTTTATAATAATTTTTTGTTTTATTTTATGAATTTAAAAACTTTTTTTGTGAGGCAATTGTGGTTAAGTGACTTGCTCAGAGTCACATAGCTAGTGAGTGTTATGTGTCTCAGGTCAGATTTGAACTCAGGTCTTCCTGACTCCAGGGCCAGTGCTCTATCCACTGTGCCACCTAGCTGCCCCTAAAAACTTTTTTTTGGGGAAGTCCATATGTTTCACTAGACGGTCAAAGGAATCCATGACACACTAAAACTCCCAATCTAGTGTATTTGTAATGTTTACTTTATTTCTGTGATGCTATGATTCTCCAATTCAAGTTCTGGTAAAAATTGACTTCTGATCACTCAACACACTTTTTTTTCTTTTTTCATTCTTATCTAAAAGATAAGAAAGGAAAATTAACACTAATTAAAATTGCTATCAGGGAGAAAATTTGAGTCAAATTTAACTCAGCTCATAGAAGACAATAATTTACATCTAAATATCATCAAGCATTATATAAATATAAAATAATAAGAAATGATTAATGCCATCATTCACTTACCAGATAAAGCTCTATTAATCATATAACAACTTTGTGAATGAGCATTCTTGTTTTGGTGAGCACATAGTAATTAATATTCCAAATACATTTGTAGCTTAGCCCATCATTAAATACCAGTCTGCTTGAAAGACTGGTAAACAGAACAAAAGATATTTATTATTCTAAAAGATTTCCCTGTTTGTTCTAAAAAAGACAGGTTTTACTGTCCATGGACAGAGTTTGAATAATTCATTCATTTCAGTTTAAACATTATTTTCATACAAGAAAAAATGTGGTTTAAAAAAGAATATTAGTCAAATTATTTTTTTAGTTCAAATATACTATCAGAACTGTATTTTTTACTTTAAAGAAGAAAATGTATATGAACATATCATGCAGAATAGAGAAGTAGCATAGCACAGGGGAAAACTAGGTTCAAATTTTTCTCACTTCTGGCACATCCTGGCATTGTGATCCTGGACAAGTCACCTAAACTTGAAGTATTGTAGGTAATTCTCTAAGACTATATTCTACAGATTTACCAACCTCACCCTGACTGGAGCAGTAGTTCCACCTTATACTGAACTGACACATTAGATTTCTAGGGAGAATATTACTCCTACTACTGTTGGGTCCAAAGCTACAGAAGTCTACTTCTTCCTCCTTATCCAGCCATCACAACACTGGTGATAAACCCCTAACAGAATCATTGGCCTTATACAGGGCTTACTTGCCCCAACCTCCAATACCTAGGCATCTACTTCTATGTTTTTCTCCCAAGAAATTCACTTGAAACATATTTTAAATAGTTGGTATAGTCTGCTTCAGTAAGGAATGATCTCCAAGTGGAATTTCCAGTATGTAGACATTTTCCTCTTCTCTTGATTATTCCTGCAAAACTGTTTTGCATGGAAATACCAGCCATGATAATTCAACTAGTTCTGAGTATGAAAGAAGATGGAATGATAGAAAATTCATTTCAACTTACTCAATCCCAAACATCTTACTCAAATTGCACTTTGAGTTCATTATGGTTTCATTTGGATGCCTTTAGTGTATTCTGAATGTTTTCCTCTCTAGTGAAATTTGGAAACCGTTTCACTGCAAAAGGATTTTGATGGTGTATTTTTCAGCCAATAATGTACAGTGTACATAAGTGAATGAATATGTGTGTGCATGTATGTAGTTGTGTGTATAAATTTAAGCAGAGAGAACAAATCAAATATAAAGTTACAGATAATTTGATTATTTGTGATTGGCTCTGACTTGGGGGCTTTTAATATTCCCTTACCTAAACTTTGGCTTTTTCCTATGAGAGTCCCAAACTCATTTACTTGGAAAGCCAAATTCCATATGGAACCATTAACTATGATGCTTAAGCAAACCATCAGGCAACTACCATACAGAGAAGGATTGGATGATAGCTATTTGTATAAGCTGAAAGGTCAGCAACAGTTCCATCTGTACATCATTAAAGAAATAAGTTTGCCAATCAATGCAATGCCAGTTTACTTTTCACTTCTGAGTATATATACACAACAACCAACATTCATTAAATTTGTATATTTTTTCTCCATTCCAAGTCTCTTTTTTGTGCTTGAATACTATCTAATTTTCACAGTCATTATGAGATGACAACATGTCATCTATGTCTTGCTCTTCCTGTCTGTGTGTGACCTTAAACAAATCTTTTGCCCTTTTTAAGGTTATTTCCTCAGACACATGGATCATATCTTCATTATCAGCATTCCAGAATTGCCATCAAAGAAGCATTTTATAAAATAAATATGAGCTTTATTATTATTTTACTTCGAAAATCTACCTAAAGATAATCTAAAACAGCATTACATATGTTTCAAATGAAATTGTAAAGGATATTTTCACATATTCTTTACAAATATATTTTAAGAGACAACAAAACAAAGCAAGAATTAATCAATGAAAAATAGTCTGTGGCCTCTAAAACTGGTACTACAAGTTTTGTTGCTTTAGGTTTTGTTGTTAATTTTGTTCATTTTAAAATAAATCAAACCATTTACTTCTAAATTATATTCAACAATTAAAAATATATCCCAGGAATTTGCATTAGCGCACACTTGTATCTGAATGTTTCTTCTAGTTATGCTAGGGCACTAAGTTTTTCATTTGTTTGTTTTTTGTTTCTTCTCATTGGTTCTTTTAGTTACTATGGGATATGATAAAAGAATATACTACATTTACCTGAAAAGTCTTTATGCTGTCATTGTGTACTCCCTCCCTCTCTCTCCCCTCCCTTTCTCCCCTTCACTGCTCCCTAACAGTAAAATCAAATTTTGGGAGGGGGTTTCCCCCTTCTATTCATCACTCTCTTCAACCTCTCTTTAGTATTTGACATGGCTAAGTAATATCCCTCCCTTTTTGTATATCTCTTTCTTTGGCTTCAGAGACAAAATATTCTCCTAATTCTCCCTACATTCATAGCATTGTAGATTTAGGGCTGGAAGGAATCTCAGAAGTCAACTAGTACAATCCCCCTCATTTTATAAAATTAATTCAATTCAATAAATACTTATTAGGAGACTACTAGTGGCAGAACACTGTTCTAGAGGTCATGGGAGATACAAATTTTATAACACGTGATCTCTAGATCACAGACTAGTAGAGAAATAGGCATATGTATATGTATATATATATATATATATAATGTATACACACACACACACACACACACACAAAATACACAAGTTCTCAGCCTCTGTTGCTGGTACTTCATCCTCTTCCTAAGACTTAAGGTGGGGGGAAGAGGAAACAGGTTCTTTATGGTTTTGTCTTTGACTATTTTTTTTCTTTATATTTATTCTCTTGGCAATATCATTTATTCCCACAAGATCAACTACCACCTTTACCACAGATAACTCTTAAATCTGTATCACCAGCCCTGAGTGCTCTACTGACATCCCAACTGAGATCTTTAAAATATTTATAGGACACCTCCACCTGGATGTTCCATTAGGCCTACAAACTCAACATGTATAAATCTAAGATTTTTTATCATTCTCCCTAAATCTGTTTCTCCTCCAGATTTCACCTTCTAAAAAAACCAGTAGCACCATTCAATGAACTCCACATGTTGCAAACCTTAATTCTCACCTACAATATACAACTTGTTAGCAAATCCTACTGATTAATCATCTATAATATCTCCAAAATCTGTCTTTCCTTTCTATTCCTAATACCACCAATTATTCCTATTGGCACAGTCTCTCCTTACCACTTATCCAAACTACTATAAATGATATTAAAAATAAAAGGCTTCCTATTGCTACTCGCTTCTTCTCCAGTCTAACCTTTATCAATTGCTAGACTAATTTCCTAATACATAAATATGATCACACCACTTTGTTTAAAAATTATCAGGAATTACAAAGTGTCTATTGAGTAAAAATTAAAACACAATTCCTTAACATCAATATCATCATCATGATCATCATAAAAATAATAAAAAATAACAATAACAACATCTCTGTTGTGTTTTAAGGTTTGCACAGTACTTTATATAGATTATTCTCAATGATCCCCTAAACAACTCTGTGTTATCATTATCTTCATTTTATAGATAAAGAAACTGAGGATGAGAGAGGTTAAGTGACTTGTCCCGAGTCACACAGCTACTGCAAAAAGTGTCTGAGCCAAAATTTGAACTCAGGTCTTTCTCTTTCCAAGTATAGAAGTGTATTACCACACCACATCATTCAAAAGTTAGCATCGTTCTTCCTTTTCAGCCAGAGATGTCAATCCCCTGAATATACTCATGATCTATTAAACTGAACTACACTCTATCCCCCTCAATATTCCTTGGGTTTTGCAACTTTTTTCTTGCTTTTGTTTTTTTCTCTATGCTTGAAATGTCCTCCTTTCTGTTTTTCTAAACCCCACAGTTTGGAAATCCTTTTCTCTTCTGATCTTACAAAGTACGTTGCATGTACTTCTATATTATACTTATATATTTTTACCTATGTGCCTTATCTAACTATTAGACCATAAGATCCATGAAGGCATGAAATTTTCATCTGCCATCAAAACTGGCTCAATACTTGGTACAGAGGTGCCTCTTACTATTGTTTGTTGACTTGTGTTGTATTGCATTAGTAGAACAGCTCAAATCCAAAAAGAAGAATTACAAGGAATGATATGACAGTGATTCAAAACCGTGAATATGCTGTTGAGGAAACACATTAATAAACTGTTATGTTCTAACATCTAGGTTATATTTCTCAGTGAAATACACACATTCAATGCAAAATTCCTGAAGGTTTGCCATAGTATTCTAGGATGTCATATAAAACACACCAACATTTTAGAATCAGTTACTAAAAACAAAAAGAAGAAACCTCATTCTCTCAAATTGCAGAATTGATGTCAAGTCAACAACCATTTATTAAGTTCACAGTATGTTCCATGAACTGTGCAAAACAGTGGGGATACAAAAATAAAACAAAAAAAAAACCAGTCCCTGCCCTCAAGTTGCTTATAATATAACAGGAGGACACAATTTGAAAACAACAAGGACTATGTTAAAAGTAGAGAAAATTTCAGATGAAAGACACTAACATAATGGAGCAGTCAGGTGACAGTGGATAAAGCACTGGGCTTGGAATCAGGAAGATATATTTGGGAGTTCAAATCTGGTCTTAGATATCCCTATTTGCCCCAGTTTCCTCATTTATAACATGAACAGTAGAAGGAAATGGCAAACCACTCCAGTATCTTTGCCAAAACAAACCATAAACAAAGTCAAGAAGAGTCAGACATGACTGAAATGACTGAACAACAACAAAATAAATAAAGGAAGACTGGAAAAAGCTATAGGTAGAAGGTAGAATTCTAGCTGGAACTTGAAGGAAACCAGGGAATTAGGAATTCGAGATGAGAAAGGAGAGAATTCCAGGCATGGGGGACAGCCAATGAAAGTGTCTAGAGTTGGGAGATGGAGAATCTATCTCTCATGTGCAAGGAAGAAAAAGGAGGCTAATATAACTGGATCACAGAACATGTGAGGGGAATATGTCTTAGAAGACAGGAAAGGTGGGCTGGGGCCAGGTTATTAAGAGATCTAAAAACAAACAAGGGATGTCATATTTAATCCTGGAGGTAATAGGAAGGCAAATGGAATTTATGCAGCAGGAAGATGACATGGGCAGACTTGCTCTTTAGGTAAGCTGAGTTGGGGAGGAACTGAAGTGGGCTAAGACTTGAGTCAGGGAGGCCAACCGGAAGACTATAGCAATAGTCCAAGTATAAGTAGTGAATCAAGAAAGCCTCTAAATAAGAGAACCAGAGTATTCAGAAAAAGCAGATTGATTGGTGAAGCTCTGAGTTCAATGGTTAAAAAAGAACTGCTTCTGTTCCAGTTTTACTATAAGGGGGTCAGAATTCTAAGTAGGTTGGCAAGTACATGAGGGCAAGAGACAAAGCTGATCTCAGAGACTGTAACCAAGAGCATAGTATGTTATGCAAATTGCTGAATGTAGCAACCGTAGAGGTATGGCATCAGAGTAGGTGGTCAGGACCACAATTGACAGGGGTTAGAACTCCAAGAAACTGATGGTAATAGCAGAAGCCTTATAAGGAAAGGTAGGACGTGGTGTAAGTGATAGGTATTCAAAAGGCAACCCAGTAATAGACATTCTAACTTCTAAACAGCTACCAAAACTTCCGAAAACACAGGTTTGACCTTGTACTCCCCTACTCAAAAGCCTTCGATTATTCCCATTACCTCCATGGGGGAAAAAAAGGAATTCCTCAGCCTGGAATTTAAAGCCCTCTGCAATCTGACTGCATGCAGACTTTGCAAACATATCTAACACTGCTCCCCCTCAGGTACTCTATTATCCAATGATACTGTACTACTAGCTATTCCCCATATTGGCCATTTCCTTCCCTACCTCCATGAATTTATAAGTCTTCCCCCATGCCCAGAATGCTTTCTCACTTCTGCCCTGGCTTAGCATTTGTGTCACCTTCTCTACGAAACCTGACCTGATCCCTAAAGTGATTGGCATTCTCGTCCTCCCCAAATTACCTTATATTTACTTATTTCCATAATAATAACAATAACAATCATAAAGGATTTCAAAGCTATTTGCATGTTATCTCATTTTATCTAAATGTTCTGTCTCCATCCTATCCCCACAAGAATGTAACTTCTTTGATGTCAAAGATAAGATATTTTCTTGGTTATTATTGTTTTGGCAGATGTTTGGTTGTTGCTCTCTTGTCATTGTACGGCCAGTATCTAGCACACTGCCTTGTACACATTGGCTATTTCATCAAGGTTTGTTGGACAGTACTGAAATAGGGTATAGAAAATAAGGAAGATGATCAACTCATTTTTAAATTATAATTCAGTACTTTAGTTACTATGTAGAAGTAAACAATATAAAATTGTGCCATCTCTACTATTTGCTGTCTGAGAGAGGCCGCATGCCTCTAAAAGTCAAGAAGATCAGGGTTTAGATCCTGCCTCTGACACAGACCTGCTCAGTAACCTTGGGCAAGTGACTGAGTCTCTCAGGATCCCAGGAAACTCAAAGACTATAAGGCACTGATGGGTGGCTTAAGGCTATTGATGGAGTGTCCCATACCAATGAAATCACAAACTATCACTCCTACCTCCACTTTCATGCCACCAAAAGGAAAAAGAAAGAAAGAAATCTTGAAATAGGAAAATTTCTTAGGAGAATAAAAAATTCAGAAAAAAATACTTGGGCCACAGAATCATTAGGATATTAGAATATAGGAATGTCTCTTTTTAAATAAAGCTTTCTTCAGAGTACTATGGGGACTTGTGCCTTGGGAGATATGTGTGTATGTGTGTGTGTCTGTGTCTGTGTGCGTGCATCCAAATGTGGGTTCTCCAAAAGGTTACAACAATGACAGCAACATTCCTGAAACTGTGACATATTACTACCCTAAGTCATGTTGCCTTTTTGTGATAGCTGCTATGTTCCTTTAAAAAACAGTTTTGTGGAGCACAAGCTTGTTTTTTGTTTTTTAAATGAAAATGAATTAAATTTTGTTTTGAGATTTTCATAATACTATCCTGGAATAATTAATATCTCCCTGGGACAATGTGAAATCAATGCTGGGAATTATTAGTCTGGAGAGATACCACTTAAGTATCCTCATCCTGTAAACATACATGAGCCATTTAAACATTTACCTCTAATGTCCAGAAATGAGAGGCAGATGGAAACTATATAGATCCAACCATTTAGACATAATTCATTTAGGTTTGTTGGTCTTCATTTAAAAGTTAATAGCTCAAGATTCCTCCACATCAAAAGAGAAAATTGTCAACCAAAAATGTATTATTAAAGTCACAGTACATCAAGTTAAATGTTTGAGGATCAAAGAGCAAAAGAACTGACTTGCAGATCAAGCCTGGCTTTCCTCTAACCATTGTCTATCCAAGCTCCTCTGTGAAAAAGGAATAGTACAAAGCTCTCCTAAGTTATGGAAAAGATTGAGTGGTACGTTCTGGGTACCAGATGAACGAAAGGATCTGACTTTTTATTAGTTGTCATTGCTTTGAAATATGACCATATCAAAACAAGTCAAAAAGAAAACATAGAAACAAAACAATCCCCTTTTATAATCTATAAGCAGAAGGAAAAATTCATATTGATAGATACAGGGAATATTGAGACCATTTTTTTTAAAAAAAAAGAACAATGAAATCATATAAAAACTACAAGCTGAATGTGTTTTCTACAAAATGCATTATTCGCTTCCTTAGAAACTCAAGTATTCATCACAGGCCTGGCACTTACATGGAGCCTTTTCAACTTCAAACTCTTTAGGGAAAGAGTGAGAGAATTTTAGTAGCTTTATTTTTCATTGATTTTGACAAGAAGAACTATATGTAATTTATCAATGGATACAGGACAATCCTACAATTCAAATCTTTTTCTCAATCAACTTTTCTACAATTTGGGGACTTGTACTCCATGTTAAAAACAAATCTTAAAAGGGCAGCTTAGCATTAAATAATTTAAATCATGTTGAGGGATGTTCAAGAAAAATACCTATAGAACTCCTGTGCCTACAATGGGTATAAATAGTTTAACTACTATGATTTTGTTATGAAAGAAAGGAAATTGTCATCTGATGACTGATTAGTGAAAGACCTTGATTGTACTACATGTTATAAGGAATGAAAAATATATAATCCCAATAAGGTTACCAGTGAACAAGAACAGATATTCATATTATAAAAGTCTGAAGTGACTCTCAGCACCCGGGAGTATGGTTTTCTTCTATAAAATTTCTTTTCAAGGCAGCTAGGTGGCACAGTGGATAGAGCACTGGCCCTGAAGTCAGGAGGACCTGAGTTCAAATCTGGCCTCAGACCAAACACTTGACACTTACTAGCTGTGTAACCCTGGGTAAGTCACTTAACTGCAATTGCCTAAAAAAAAAAAAAAATTAAGAAAAATTTCTTTTCAAAATTTGACATCTAATTAATTAGGTCTTTCGTAGCTTTTCACCCAGTGCTTCAATATACCCACCATTAGATAAAAGGCATGTCTATTTATCACAGCTCAGTTTTTATTAATTAAAAAATTATTAAAAGAGCTAAAGAAAATATGGAACTTCTAAAATCATTCTGGACACAAAGAATTAGAAATTCAATTTAACAAGCACATAATGATTGTACAAAAATATTTATAGCAGTTTTTTTGTAGTAGCTAAGAATTGAACATTGAGGAGATGTCCATTAATTGGAGAATCACTGAACAAGCTGTGGTATATAATTATAATGAAATATTATTGTGCTATAAGAAATTACAAGCACAATGACTTCAGAAAAACCTGGAAAGACGTACATGAACTGATACAAAATGAAGTGAGAAGAACTAGGAGAAAACTGTACACATTAAAAGCAGTAGTATACAAAGAACTGTGAATAACTAGGCTATTCTCAGAAATACAATCCAAGAAAATCCCAAAAGACTCATGATGAAAAATTCTAGCCACCTCCAGAGAAAGAACTGATGTTGTCTGAATACAGACTGAAGCATTTTGTTTTTCATATTATTCCTTTTTTATTTGTTTGTCGTCTTGCACAAAATGACTAATATGGAACTGCTTTACATGATTGCACATGTATAATCTTTAATAGAATGCTTACCATCTCAGGAAGGGGGGAGGGCAAGGAGAGAGGGATACAATACAGAACTCAAAATTTACAAAAGAAAGTTAAAATTGTTTTTACCTGTAATTGGGGAAAAATTTAAAAATTAAAAATAAAACCAAGAATCTATTGTGATTTACACAGACATACACACATATGTATATATGTATATGTATATGTTTGTCTCTGTGTGTATATATATATGTATATACACATACTTATATATTTATATTTATATTTACTTAGTCTCTATAAAAATTTCCCAAGTGATTTCTTGGTAGGTGAAACACTAACAACTTGAAGAATCAAGGAAAGACTTCTTGTAGGCAAGGCTGTACTAGAAAGTGTGAGAGTCATTTCAAAGGAACAGGGGTGGGTGATGAAATGTCCTGTATGAAGAATATCAAGTAGGAAGAGTTTGACCACAATTACACATGTGGAGGAGAACAATGTGAAATTAGTCTGGAAATAAAGGTTGAGCACAACAATTAATCCTCTTTTCACTTCTTTCTTGATAGAGATAGATTTTAAGAATCTTACCCCAAGTGTTTAATAGAATACTATTCAGCAAATCCTACCAATTTCAACAGTTAATGCAATCTCAGTCAGATACAAAAGTCATTATCCATCTGTAGGAATATAGAAATGGATTAGATAAGAAAAAAATACAACTAAAATATCAAATTGCTTTACTTTCTTAGAGGAACCGTTTGCTCAAGTAAGCCTCAATTTTTTGTGAAATCTAAGTGGGGTGAATGGGAGGGAAAGACATTTAATATCAGGATTAGATATCAAGAACTGAAAAGATCTCAGTGGTCATTTAATCCAACCTTCTTATTTTACAGATAAGGAAACTGAGGTCCAAGAGTGTTAAAAATGATCTGCCCATAGCTACATAGATAGAATCAGATGAAGGATTTAAATCCAGGTTCTCTGACAATAGACCCAGGTTTCTTCTTACTACATTCTTATGTGGTTTACAAGTAGAAATTCTTAAGTTGTTAATATCAAAATAAAAAATCTGAATATATAGAGAATAATTCAACTGAAATTTTTAATCCATTTTAAGATTTCTCAAACATTGACACTGGTCTATGGAATTGTTGAAAGCCTTAGCAGATCCTTATCTTATTTCCCCAAATTTCATAACAGGCTTATCTTATAGTGCCACGCTTCACATATTTTATATTCTAATTAAACTGAAAAAATGTTTTTCTTTTACTGCATACACCTCTATATTTTACCACCTCTATTTACTTGTACATGTTATTGCCTAGGCTTGGAATGCAAGGTGTCCCTACTATCACCAACAATTCTAACTGAAATTTTACCCATTGTCAAAAAATCAACTCAGAGGACACCTCTTTCATACAGACATTGCTAATTTCACCACGTCAGTAAGGATCTTCCTCTCCCACCTAGACTATGTACTAATGTACTTACCATGCATTACGTTGTTTTGTTGTTGTCCAGTCCTTTTCAGTCAGGGCCAACTCTTCATGACCCCACATGCAGTTTTCTTGGCAAAGACAGTAGAGTGGTTTGTCATTCCCTTCTCCAGCTTATTTGTCAGATGAGGAAACTGAGGTAAACAGGGTTAAATGACTTGTCCAGGGTCATACTTCTAGTAAATGTGTGAGGCTAAATTTGAACTCACAAAAATTAGTCTTCCTGACTCCAGGCCAGACTGCCTACCTCACCACCTATATAATTATTTGTGTGTGTGTCACTTATTCAACACATACTGTAAGATTTATGATGTCGCAGATGGCAGAGTAAGAAGGGAGTCACTCTTACCATCCCTTATTAACCACTGGAAGCCCAGAAAATACTGCCCTAGGAAAAACCCTGGAACACCTGAATCAGGAGAAAGATGAGATGCAGCAGTTGAGTAGCCCAGGAAGCTTGGGGGATTAACAGGAAAGGCCCCTCTTGTCCTGTGGGAGGAGGAGCAGTACAGAATGGGAGATGTCCCAGCAAACTAGTGGAAAGCTTCACCTCAGCATACCAGGGGGAGATCCTGAACCCCAGATGGTGGAGCAGACAAGCACCAACACCAGGACCCCCGAGTGCCTCAGTACGGGCAGGGGAATCAGTGGAAAGTGGCTCAGAAAAACCACCACATGCCATGGTGTTATTAGGCAGCCAAGTCTCCCAGTGCCTCAGCAAATCTTTGGGAAACACCATCTCTTGAATTTCAGGTTGCCTTCAAAACTCAAGCACCCCCTTCCCCATGAGGTCTCTCCTGATCCCGCACAACTCAGGGTAATTCCCCCACAAAATTACCTTGTATTTAATTGGTATATATTTCGTACTTATATATGTATTGTTGGCTCTTTCGATAAAATGCAAGTTTCTTGAGGTAATAGAGATAGATATGCATTTATGAAGCACTTGCTATGTACCAGATTCTGTTATAAGTACAAATGAAGACAAACAAGGCAGTCCCTCCCCTCAAGGAGCTTAAACTCTACTAGGGGAAGACAATCCATAAGGAAATTTTAGCTGAAAATGTCCATTTCTTGATGCACAAGTTTGGAACCAAGTGAGATTAGGAAGTACTCCAAGGGGAAAAGCCCCAGGTGGAGAAACATATCACAGCAGCAAAACATCCATCTGAAAAGTGCTGAAGAAAGTGAAAGGAAGGAAAGGCCCATGTGAGCAGGCAACCTCCAGGAGCCAAGCTACCCAATCTTATCCCTAGAGTTCCAGTGTTGATGATTCCAGCTCAACACCAGGTAAGCTGCTAGAACCCTACAGCCTCCAACTGCCAACATCAGAGGCTCCAGCAGACAAAACCAGTGAGCAGAGCACAGGCTCTCAACACAAGAAGCTTGGGTCAGTGTGCCCTGCTCCCCAGCAGGAGAGCTCAATCTTTTTAAAGGCCAGGAAATAAGCAAACACCATGAGGAAAAAGAAATGTACTATAGATCCTTATTATGGGAATGGTGAAGATCAAGGCAGAAATTCTGAAGAGGACAACATTGTCAACAAACCCACATCTGGAACCTCAAAAGGGAATATGAACTGGTCTGAAGCCCAAAAAGCCTTCTTGAAAGAGCTCAAGAAGGACTTTAAAAGTCAAATAAGAGAGGTAGAAGAAAAATTGGGAAAAGAAATGAGAGGTATACAAGAGAAAGTCAATAGCTTGGAAAAGGAGGGACAAAAATTAGCTGAAGAAAACAACTACTTAAAAAGCAGAATTGGCCAAACAGAAAAGGAGACACAAAAACTCACTGAGGAGAATTCCTTAAAAAATAAAAATGGGCCAAATAGAAAAGGAGGTACAAAATCTAATAGAAGAGAACAATTTGTTAAAATTAGAATTGGGCAAATAGAAGCTAATAGCTCTATGAGACATCAAGAGTCAGTCAAACAGAAACAAAAGAATGAAAAAAATAGATGAAAACATAAAATACCTCATTGGTAAAACAACTGAACTGGAAAATAGATCCAGTAGAGACAACTTAAAAATTATTGGTCTACCTGAAAATCATGATGAAAAAAAGAGACTGGACAGCATCTTTCAGAAAATCATCAAGAAAAACTGCCCTGAGGTCCTACAAACCAGAAGGTAAAATAGCCATAGAAAGAATCCATCCATCACCTCCTGAAAGAGATCCCAAATTGAAAACGCCAAGGAATGTAGTAGCCAAATTCCAAAATTACCAGGTCAAAGAGAAAATACGGCAAGCAGCCAGAGAGAAACAATTTAAATATCATGGAACCACAGTCAGGTGGTTCAGTCAGCATAAATAGGGGGGAAATAGGATGGAGAGAGAGACACAGATAGTAATCATAACTATGAATGTGAATGGGATGAACTATCCCATAAAACGGAAGCAGATAGCAGAATGGATTAAAAACCATAATCCTACAATATGTTGTTTACAGGAAACACATTTGAAACAGAGGGACATACACAGGTAAAGGTAAAAGGCTGGAGTAGAATATATTATGCTTCAGCTGAAGTAGAAAAAAAAAAGCAGAGGTAGCAATCCTGATTTCAGACAAAGCAAAAACAAAAGTAGATCTTATTAAAAGAGATAAGGAAGGAAACTACATGTAAAAATAATTGGAAACTAAATAATCTAATCCTAAAAAATGAATAGGTCAAACAACAAATCATAGAAACAACCAATAACTTCATTCAAGAGAATGACAATAATGAGACTACATGCCAAAATTTATGGGATGCAGCAAAAGAAGTTCTTAGGGGAAATTTTATATCTCTAAATGCTTACATGAACAAAATAGAGAAAGAGATTAATGAATTGGTCATATAACTAAAAAAAACTAGAAAAGATTTATGGTGTCAGGAACTGTGTCTTTTCTACACTTTGCATCTCACTTTGCTCTTTGTTCAGATCTATACATATTACGCATGGATGTAACACATAAAAGCTTACTGAATTTTTTAAGTAAAGTCATGTAAGAAAACTTCAATTCATTAGAATGCTTAGGTTAATGTTCTAGTTAGTTGAATTTTTTGTTTAATGTTCAACTTCTGATGATTTTTCTTTCAACATTTATTATTTTTATGAAAACAGCATTTGTAACATATTAGTGATCCATTTCCTGCTACAATAGTATTGCTATGCAGTGCTGTGTAGCAGAAAGATAAGTGACTTAAGAGCCAGGAATCTCCAGCAAGACTCAAATCAGAAATTCATCATCTGTAACATCAAGGTGGTGGGCAAGAAGATCTTTGAAGTCCCTTTGCAACGCTAACATTCTATGATCTTTGTTTGATGATAAAAGATGTTTGTTTTGTTTTGTTTTCATTTTAATGGGGTCCTGATGCTATATGTGAGTTATCAGCTTATCAGGTAGAGCGGCAATAAAATATGCAACCAAGCTGTATCCAAAACTAACATACCCTTCCTTCATGCTAAAGTCCAGAAGTCAGTTTGTTTGCCTTTCATTTGCCTCCTCTCTTAGAAGCACAGTGAAGGTCACAAGAAGATATGGGAGAATCCATCTCTCTCCCTTTTTCTGCAGATGTAGGGTCTATGAGGGTAAATAACACACAGAGTGTCAGACTTAGTTGCTGTGATAGTTTTGCAGAACTGCTTGCCCCCTTTCCCTTTTTTATTCTTTTTTTTTTTTTTACAAGAGATGGCTCTCAGGAATGGAGGAGGAAGAAATACACTTGTAAATGAAGATGATATAAAAGAAATGGATATCATTTCTTTGAAAAAAAATTGGGGGTAGAATATAGGAAATTGAAGGTTCATACCAGTTGAGTTCTTTTTAATTCAGGTTTTGAAGTAGAATAAATATATAGTAGTTACAAAGCCCTGTAACTTATATGACTTTATTAGATGTAAGAAAGACTTTAAATATTCTACAAATAAAAATGCTACATATGTGAATTATTTTCTTATTTACCTTTGAGTAAATTGCCTTTCAGATTTTAAAAAAAAGGTATGAAAACTGATGCCACCAAATATATATATATATATATATAAAATATATATATATATATATACACAAGACACTATTTTGACTTTTTTGGGGGGGGTTCCTAATTTTGAAGAAATATTATGTAAGTCTGCATATACCAGCATCACCAATTTTGTTTTTGTTTTTAGCTACAGAAACATATTATTTTCTTGGACTTAAATTCTCATTCTATTACTGAGTCTTTACAAACCTACTCAGCTAAACTTTGAAAAGCTACCATCTAATCTAAGACCAGGTTTACTCAATTTGGGGTAAATGAGAAAAGGAAAAATATGTAAACTCATGATAGCTACATGAAATATATGACCTAAATCTTCTTTGTACTTGTGTATTTTTAATATCACTGTTACATTGACAATACTTTAAAAACAACTAATACTACGTTAAAAAAATATTAACCAACTACCTATTGACTCTATTAAAAATTATTGAAAAAGAACATAACCCACTAATATAATGCATATGCATGGAGGAAAAAAATGTATTCTCTGCCCACCAAATTCGAATTACTGATATAATTTTAAAAATATTTTGAAATCAATAGATGCATAGTAAATAGTCTTAGAGAAATAACAGAGGCAGCAAACGCATAGATACAATAGATAATATTTGATGACTTACATCCAGTTGAAATAGACTTTCTCCTGATCCATACAAAATCCCATGGATTTAAAAATTAGATCTCTGATTCAATATTCATCATGCAATAGTTGCTTAATAAATATTTGATAATTGCAACATAGACTTTTCACTAGATAAGAGAGTAAAGATGATCTTAAAAGAACATATCCTTTATTCGAAGAATGTGACTACATTTTGTTCCAATACTCCTGCTGCAAGGTCTTTTCCCCATGGAGATCAGTGATAAAAAGAAAGGCCCCACATACTCTAAAATATGTATAGAAGCACCTTTTTTATGGTAGCAAATAATTGGAAACAAAATAGATGACTCTTGTTTGATAAACAGCTAACAATTGTGGTATATGAATATAATGGAGAATTACTAATTACTGTGCTGTAAGAAATGATGAGAGTGATGAATACAAAGCGTATGGGAAGACTTAAATGAACTGATCTACACAAAATAGCAGAAAAAGGAAAACAATTACACAATGGCTACAAAAGTATAAATGGAAAGAACTGCATAATTACACAACTGAAACTAAATGCTATGAAATTATAATGACCAAGTCTAAACTAGAAGAGAGATGAGAAGGCTTCTTCCTAACTTCTTTGCAGATGTAGAAGATGGAAACTGAACCTTACATAAATTGAACCTTATACAAAATGTCAAATTTTTTCAATGGGAAGTTAGTTTTGCTGAACTTTTTTTTTCTTCTTTATAATATATATATATATATATGTTATAAAAGACGGTTTTCAGAGATACAGCAGGAGGAATATATTCGTAGCTGTATTGGTGGTTAAACAAAAGAGATCAATAAAATTTCTTTTTAACAAAACATGCTTGATAATATTTAGTTAAGCCCAATGTTTACTAAGTACTTCTTCTACAGAAGGCAATACACTAGCTATTAATAGAGATTAAGAATTTGGACTATAGCTTTAGGCTCTTGCCTTCTTGATACCTATGGTCCATTAAGATATAGAACACATATTTGGCAAGGGCATAAGAAAGGAGCAAACAACTTGATATGTGAATTCTCGGTTGAGTTCAATTTACAGATCTGTTAGACAAAATATGAAAATTGGTTTTCTCTAATAAGTATGTAAATTGAGCCTGAGTGCATTAATCAGAATTTTCAAGTATATTAGAAAGCAGATTAGAGAAAAATAAGAACTGAAACTAGAATCTCTAGTTTTCTTAAAAGCTCAGCTGCATTAGGCCCTTCCTAACTACCAAATGCTAGGTACCCTGACCTTTAGAAAACAAAACAAATAAACAAACAAAAATATGGTATTTACTATTTTGTACATGTTGTTTACTCTTGTAAAAAATGTAGACTTCTTAAACCTGGAAAGACTTGTACGGTCTGATGCTGAGTGAAGTGAGCAGAACCAGGAGAATGTTGTACACAGTAACAGCCACATTGTGCAATGACTAATATTGATGGACTTAACCATTCTCACCAATACAAGGATCTAAGACATCTCCAAAGGACTCATGATGGAAAATGCTATCCCCATCCAAAGTACTATGAAGTTTGAATACAGATCGAAGAATACTATTTGCTATTTTGTTTTCTTCTGTTGTGTTTTGTTTCCTCTTTCTGGTGGTTTCTTCTATTGGTTCTAATTCTTACTTACAACATCACTAATGTGAAAATATGCTTAATAGGAATGTATATGTATAGCCTATATCAGATGACGCATGCCATATTGGGGAAGGAGATGAGGAGGGAGGAGGAGAAAAATTTAAAACTCAAAAGCTTATTGAAATGATTGTGGATGATTTAAAATAAATTAATTTTAAAAAATGTAAGCTTCTTGAAGGCAGGGAGGGATTGTTTCACTTTTATGTCTCTGTCCAGGGCCAAGCACACAGAAAGTGCTTAATAAATGCTTAGTGATTGCTTGATCTTCACAACATTCCAGAGTCCTATTAGTCAAAAGCTCCCTCCTCTATTTTATTCCCCAATAATAAAACAGACTACCCACAGACTTATTAGTAACATTTCGTTGACTCCTTCCTTTCTTATGTAGCTTTATTAAGAATAAGCCAAAAAGAGACTGTTAGTCTTGAAATAAATAAAAAAATGGAGGAAAATCATAAATGAAGTAAAAAGGAATCTTTAATTGAGATAAACAGGATCACAAAGATGGTTCACCCATATATCTGAGTGCATGGATGTCCCCCAAGAAAAATTACAGAAAGGTTTTTATACTTTCAGGAGGAAAAAAAGGGACGGGGAGGGTCATATAAGAAATGAAGCCTGGTCATGAGGCCCTAGCTACCCTTGACAATCTTCTAAGCAAGAAAATACAATTCATTCGGGTTGTTTTTACTTTTCAGGATCATCTTTTCCCCAAACCTTAATAAGGGGGCAAAGACACTTTTGGTGTCTGTGGCTAGCTTAAGCTAGATCTGTTTACAGGATAAACTGAGCTAAAGATCCCAGGGTAGGGCCCAGTCCAACCTAGTTGAAAATAAGTGCCTATCGAGTAGCAATGCAACAACATTCCTAGGATTGTTTGGAGGGAATGGGCCTTCTTTTACTGGCAGGATGGCCCTTTGACAAAGAAAAGAATATTAAATTTCATATTAACAATATTAAATTTTCCTATCAAACCAAAAGAAATATACCTCTTGTGTTTCCTGCCCTGGTACAGCCACTCTTAACACTCCAAATGTAGCCATATGATTGTTTGTAAGTCATTCTACATGTGGACATTATGTATCCTTGGGGGAAATAAATTGCAAGATTTGCTTTCTCTTCTGTTCCTTTAATATATTCTACTCTCTTTCCCACTCCATGCATGCTAGAATGGTTGCTAATATTATAAATACATATATATCTATGTATATACATATTATATATAATTATACACACATCCTATATGATACTGGTATATTGAAAGTTATTTCCCTAGACTTCATTTGCATAAGTAACATAAATAATGCACATAATAAAATGGAACATAATTTCCTAAACAGTGAAACAGATATTACTCTCATTAAATTGTTTGAAAATACATTTAGTTAAAAAAAAGTCAGTTACCACATTTATACACAATAAAATAAATTTGAGGCTTATGTTTCTAGATTTTTTCCTTTTATATGTTTACTACAAAATAGGCCTTCTTTTTAGCAGGAGAGTAATTTTACTATTTCTTCTGATGAAAATAGATGTCATGCATCATATAATTATAATAGAATTATTATTTTGACCATCATCATATTTATTATAATGTGAATTCAAACATTTGGAATTATCTACATATATTTTGCTGTGTTGTATCTTTAAAACGTGTATGTGAGTGTGTGTAGCAGATAAATTTGTATCAATGTATATATTTACAAATTCCATATATACATGTATATATGCATGTATGCAGGCATGTATGTTGGCACTTATGATCAGGGAAAGTAGAACCTACATATGCATGTAATTAATATATGTGTATATGTCTATACATGCTATATATATATATTATATATATGGATAGATAGATTCCTTTTTCATCAGGAGAAATGGAAAATGAATCAGAAAAAGCTTATATTACATGGATCATTAAATCTACAAAAGGAAGAAAATCCAGAATCATAAATATAAGATTTATTTTTTTATCTTTAAATGTATTATCTCTGACATTGTGTCACTAAATATATTTTCAAACAATTTAATGAGAGAATTGTTTGCCTCATTGTATGGGAAATTATCTTTCATTTTATGAATATATTATGCATATGTTATTTATGCAAATGAGATCTTGAGAAAACCATTTTCAGACACTTGTTTCATACTTATCCACATAAGAATATACTGTCAAATCTGTATAGTGAAATCTGTTTCCTAATAAATGAACAACAAAAATCTCTCTAATTCATGTTTGCAAATTAATGGAAAACGCAATGAAAGCCAAAATATACTGCATAAAAACATTGACATACTATGAACTCATTTAAAATAAACAAAATCTCTTTCTGTTGGCTGCCTTTTTATCCTGATAAACTATTATTATTGACACTCTCCGTATTTGGCCAATGCTTACATAACATTGAAGATTTCTAGCGATACAATGGGAATTAAAAAAAAAAGTAGGAAAAGAGAGGTGTCCAATATTTTCTTTTTCTCAATGCACTTTTGTTTCTTTTATAACCAAGTCTAATTGTAGAATTTAATCCACCAATGGAGAGAGTGCTAGAGTCATGAAGACCTGAGTTCAAATCCAGGCAGAGATATTTACTATGTGACCCTAGGCAAGTCATAACCTCTGCCTCGGTTTCCTCATCGGTAAAATGGGAATAATAACAGAACCTACCTCACAGGCTTTTTGTAAGGGTAAAATTAGATAATGTTAGTAAAGAAGTACTTTTCAAACTTTAAAGCACTTTACAAATTCTAGCTATTATTGTTATTGCTATTACTATTATTTTCCTGATCCTTTTCAATATATCTTGATAATCAGTTTGATGATTAAATAAATGGTTATCTATTTATGTTATCCAGCATTTGTACTTCTATTTGTTTTCTCCATAGCTATCTGAATTCTCATATTTATTAAAATCTTTATTCTTGGTTAAAACTGGTAAAGAAGAATGCCTCTGAGCCCCAGCCTGTTCTACCCTGCCCCCTCCAGAAAAAAAAATCTATAGACTTATTTAATCATTGATTTCATAAATGGTTTGGCTAAGGAGATGGTTCAAACTATTGACCAGAATAGACTTTGGAGCAATTATGCATTTCACTTGCTCAAGATCATTTAGCTAATAAGTAGCAGAACTGCAACTTAGAACTAGGTTTTCTTACAAGAATTTCACCAGTTTCTACATTATGCTACAATGCAGACATGTGCTAAGGTTTTGCACACACACACACACACACACCACACCACACCACACCACACCACATCCTCCTATGCAGCAAGTTCTTTTCAATTATAGGTTGTCTGCATTGTCCGTGGATCCAAAAATATTTATTTCAATTCAAATGATTGTAATGAGGAAAACAGCTCATATTCTACTTCATAGTGCTTGCATACAGTTCTAAAAAAAAAAATCTGGTCTAACTAAAATGACTACACATCCCAGTTGTATCTGACAAAAAAAATTCATACATCAACACAACTAAAATGTCATTATTCTGAAAATCTTATATGAGAAGCATATTTAATTTTGTGTCTAAGGACAATTTTAGCATGCTTTTGGTCTCTCTGAACCTAAAAGAGCAGATAGGAGGTACAGTTGATATCTCAGTCTAGAGTCAGGTATTCCTGATTTCAAGTCTGATCTCAAACACTTATTAGCTTTGTGACTCTGGGGAAGTCAGTTACTTCAATATGCCTCAGTTTCCTCAATTGTAAAATGAGGATAATAATAGCACCTACTTCCTAGGGTTTTTATGAGGATACAATGAGATAATATTTATAAAGTGTTCAGCACAGTGCCTGGTGCACAGCAGATACTAAAATAAATGTTTATTCTCTTCCCTCCCACCAAACCCCCCATAATGGAAAATTGTTAAAGCCATGACATGTTTCAAATACTATGCCTTCATGGTTTTAAGCTAGTTGTGTCCCTGTAACAGAAAGAAGGCATTGCTATGAGTTAAAATGACGACATTTAGTCTTTGCATAATAAGCAAATCATATTACCATACTATTATTGCTATTATAATAATCCCATTATTATTGTTCTGTAAATGTATTTACATTTAGCATTTACATAATCAGAACATATTAACATATTGCCATTATTACCATCATCTTATTATCATCAGTAAACAATTTATACATACATCAGGTAGTCAAATAATCAAGATGCCTTAATAACACTGGGGGAGGAAAAAAAATGTTGTTTCACTGTGATTTCTCTTGTTAGAATAACCAATACCTTCCCATACTGAGGAATGTATACATCACTCCCCAATGTCCCTGTGCCCAAATTTAAATCCAATTCTATGGCCCTGAAAGATGTAGGATCTAGATCAGAGCAAGCAGGAGACAATAAATACATTTACTGGTATCCTTTAGGAAGCTCCTCCTGCCTTCTAGTGTCAACTTTTGTCTCTGCACATGGTTTAGTTGTGAGGGCACTAGTTGTTGCCTGGCAAAGGGGAAGGGGAAGAGAGAAGGTAAAAGATTCAACTCACTTCAAAACAAAAAGCATTTATTAAGCTTCTACTACATATACCAGCACTACAAAAGGAAACATGATGCTTTAACCATCCCAAGTTTGAAAAGGTTTTCTTTTTTTCTTCTTGTTCCTTTTCTTTATGTTTCATTTATTTGACTTATTTTTCATTCCAGACCTGTGATTTTATTGCTACAGGGAACTCCCAGGGAAGAAACTCCCTCAACAATGCCGATCAGCAACTGCTCTGCAACTTACAGCATGGGGAACTGAGAAGTTGAGTGATTTGATCAAGGCCATTCTGCCTATATGTATCAGAAGAGGACTTAAACCCAGGTCTTCTTGATTTCTAGGTTGACTCTTTATTCACTAATCACTGCCTCTTGGAAGTCTAACAGCATCAGTCAACAAATATTATCAAATGCTGGCCCTAGAATATGTCAAACAAAAGTAAAACAGTCCCCTGCTCTCTGACATTGTGTTAGGGGAAATAACATCTACATAGAGAAGTAAATGAAAAATATACACAAAATAAATCCAACCTAATTGGGGAGGGACCATCAATTGTAAGGATCAGGAAATGTTATCTCTCTAGTTTTTAACCTCTTCAAAGAAGGGAGGGATGTACATGCTTTCATTTCTTCTTTGGGGTCATTGTTGTTCATCATAATTATATGACATTTGGTTTCTTTCACTGTTGCTTTCCTTTTTCTTTTCTTTGTTATTCTTTCCCTTTGCATTGTTGTAATCATATAGTAGTCTTTATTAATCCTGTTTGCCAGTTGAAGAAACTAAGACTCAGTAAAGTTAAGTGACTCATCTACAGTCACTCAGCTGGTAAATGTAAGAGAGATTTGAACCCATTGTGTCTCCTGACTAATTTTAATTGTTATCATAACACTTAGTTTACATTACAAATGATACATAATATTGTCATTGACCTGTATTACTTAAACTGTCAGAATATTATAAGAGAATATCAATTCCACATACCTATTTAAAGATATGACACAAGCTAAGATGAAGAAAGTGAAGGAAGGCTTTCTTATGATAGCCTGTATATTATTGATTACTTCTCACAGGAAATGTAATACCTATAAAATCTCCAGGTGGCTCCCCTGTCATTTTAGATATTATCAAACCTTCCTGCTGTTTAGGACCATCATAGAATAAGAGCCTTCCAACTTCCAATATTTTCAGTAATGAGCATTTTGACTAACACATATTTTTCATTCATAGAACAAGAGAGGAAATTACAAGGAAGAAAAGCCAAATTATAAGGATATACAGAAGGGGTTTTTCTGCATGTGTCTAATGAATCACTAAATGATAAATGCTAAGCATATAGGTATGTGGGAAAGGTTGGCTTCCCAGTTCTTTCTTCATCACTGCCTTCTCCACATTCCCAACTACTAGGGCACTCCTTCCTAAAAGTATCATCAATTAATTTTGTTCATGCTTACACATATACCCATCTCCCCTGATGGACTATAATTACTTTGAGGACAAAAACCAATTTACTTTGTCTCTGTATTCCTAGCACTTAGCACTTTCTGAAACACAGTAGGCACATTAAGAAAGACTTATTGGGGAGCCAAGATGGCAGAGCAAGAAGTAAGTCGCTCTTACCCTCCCTTAACAATCTCTGAAAACTGAGAAAATATCACCCCAGGAAAAACCCTGGAACAGCTGACCTAGAAGAAAGATGGGGTGCAACAGTCAAGTAGCCCAGGTAGCTTGAGGGATTAATGGGAAAGGTCCCTCTTGCCCTGGGGGTAGAGGAGCAGAACAGAACAGGAGGTGTCACATCAAGCTAGCAGAAAGCCTCACCTCGGCATACCAGGAGGAAATCCTGAAACCCAGGTGGTAGAGCAGGCAAACACCAACACCTGGACCCCCAAGTGCCTCAGTGAGGGTGGGGGGGCACTGATGGAAACAGCTCAGAAAACCACCAGGTGCCTTAGCATTCTACAGCAGTCTCCCAATGCCTTAGCAAAACTCTGTGAAGTGCTCCAAGGGGCCCTAGGCAGATAAACATCCTGTAACATCCATCTGAAAGGAGTTGAAGAAAGCAAAAGGAAAGGAAAAGGAGGCAACTTTCAAGGGCCAGACTACCCAATCCTACCCCTAGAGTTCCAGTGTTGCTGATTCCAGCCCAACACCAGGTAAGCTGCTGGAACCCTATGGCCTCCAACTGCCAACATCAGAGGCCGCAGCATATAAAGCCAGCGACCAGGCCCAAGGCTCCCAACACAAGAAGCTTGGGTCAGTGCCCTCTGCTCCCCAGCAGGACAGCTTAATCTCTTTAAAGGCCAGGAAATAAGCAAAGAGGAAAAAGAAACGTAACATAGATTCATATTATGAGAACAGTGAAAATCAAGGCAGAAATTCTGAAGAGGACAACACTATCAACATACCCACATCTGGAACCTCAAAAGGGAATGTGAACTGGTCCAAAGCCCAAAAACGCCTTCTTAGAAGAGCTCAAGAAGGATTTTAAAAGTCAAATGAGATAGGTAGAGGAGTCCTTAAAAAATACAATTGGCCAACTGGGAAAAAAGTACACTGAAGAAAACAAGTCCCTAAAAAATACAATTGACCAAATGGGGAAGTAGGTACAAAATCTAATATAAGAAAACAATTTGTTAAAAATTAGAATTGGCAAATGGAAGCTAATGACTCTATGAGAGAACAAGAATCAGTCAAACAGAAACAAAAGATGAAGAAATAGATGAAAATGTAAAATACCTCATTGATAAATCAATTGACCTGGAAAATAGATCCAGGAGAGACAATTTAAAAATTATTGGTCTACCTGAAAATCACAATGAAATAAAAAAAGAGGCTGGACAGCATCTTTCAGGAAATCATCAAGGAAAACTGGCCTGAGATCTTAGAAGAGAGGGTAAAATAGCCATGGAAAGAATCCACTGATCATCTCCTGAAAGAGATGCCAAATTGAAAATGCCAAAAGAACATAGCAGCCAAATTCCAAAATTACCAGGTCAAAGAGAAAATACTGTAAGCAGCCAGAAAGAAACAATTCAAGTATCATGGAACCACAGTCAAGATTACACAGGACCTTGTAGCTTCTACATTAAAAGACCATGGGGCATGGAATATGATATTCCGTAAGGCAAAGGAGCTTGGGTTACAAACAACAATCAACTACCCAGGGAAAAATAAGCATGATCTTTCAGGGGAGGAGATGAATATTCAACAAAATAGGGAACTTTCAAACCTTCCTGATAAAAAGAACAGAATTCAACAGAAAATTTGATCTACAAAATCAAAACTCAAGAGAGACATTGAAAGGTAAACAGGACAGAAAAATACAACATGTTGTTAATAAGGGCAAACTGTTTACATCCCTACAAGGAAAGACGACACTTGTAACTCTTGAAAACTGTATTGTTATTACACCATGTTCAAGCAGTATACATAAAGGGAGTGGATATAAAGGCATAGATCAAATTCTCACACCATACACTAAAATAAAGTCAAAATGGGTTCATGATTTAGATATGAACACTGATACTGGGGGGAAGGGACAGAGCCAAGATGGCGGAGGGAAAGCAGTGACTGTCTTGAGCTCTCTCCCAAAGCCCTCCAAATACCTAAAAAAATGGCTCTAAACAAATTCTAAAGCAGCATAACCCACAAAAAGACAGAGTGAAACAAATTTCCAGCCCAAGACGGCCTGGATGGTTGATGGGAAAGGTATATAGCACTGGGCGGGGAGAGGAGCACAGCTTGGCTTGGGCATGCAGGCCACAGCAACCCTGGTGCAGGCCTCAGAGACTGAATCTCATGCAGCTGTGGTGGTTTCTAGACTTCTCAAACCACAAAAGCCAAAGACAACTTAGAAGGTCAGTGGGAAAAGTCTGTGACTGCGGTGAGAGAGGAGCTAGGTCTCAGCCTCAAGTCTCAAGCTCAACCCAGGGCCGCTGGCTTTTTCCCGAGCTTCCATCCCACAGACTTAGGGGGAATCGATTGGGTGATCAGATGGGGATTTCAGGGATCTCATTGCCAGTGCTGAGGCAGGAATATCTTGCTTTGCCTGTGCTTGGATCTGGGTCACAGTTCTGAGGGGTGGTCCTGGGGCAAGGAGGAATGCTGGTGCGGTGGAGCTTGCTGTGGTGGTAGAGAGAAAACACCTCGCCCCTTATCTTACCACCTTGGAAGAACTGAAAATTTACAGGTCCCTAGAAGTACCTCTGACAACAGCTGTACAAACCCCCAAAGCTTGGGACAGTACACTCTTCACATTGGAAGCAGACTTTTACCTTAACAAAGAGTTTAAAACTCAAGTAATTGGCTGGGATCATGCAAAAGAGTCAGACTATATTATCTTACTTTGGTGACAAAGAAGATCAAAACATACAAGAAGAAGACAACAAAGCCAGAGCTCCTACATCCAAAGCCACCAAGAAAAATAGGAATCAGTCCCAGGCCTTGGAAGAGATCAAAAGGGATTTTGAGAAGCAAGTAGAAGCAGAGGAAAAACTGAGAGTGATGCAAGAAAATCATGAAAAACAAGTCAATAGCTTGCTAAAGAAGACCCAAAAAAATACTGAAGAAAATAACACCTTAAAAAATAGCCTAACCCAAATGGCAAAAGAAGTCCAAAAAGCCAATGAGGAGAAGAATGCCCTAAAAAGCAAAACTGGCCAAATGGAAAAGGAAGTCCAAAAGATTACTGAAGAAAATACTTCCTTAAAAATTAGAATAGAGCAATTGGAAGCTAGTCACTTTATGAGAAATCAAGACACTGTAGAACAAATCCAAAAGAATGAAAAATTAGAAAACAATGTGAAATATCTCATTGAAAAAACAACTGACCTGGAAAATAGATCCAGGAGAGAGAATTTAAAAATTATTGGACTATCTGAAAGCCATGATCAAAAAAAAGAGCCTAGACATCATCTTTCAAGAAAATATCAAGGAAAACTGTCCTGATATTTTAGAATCAGAGGGCAAAATAAAAATTGAAAAAAATTCACCAATCTCCTGAAAGAGATCCCCAAAGGAAAACTCCTAGGAAGATTGTAGCCAAATTCCAGAGTTCCCAGGTCAAGGAGAAAATATTACAAGCAGCCAGAAAGAAACAATTCAAGTATTGTGGAAACACAATCAGGATAACACAAGATTTAGGTGCTTCTACATTAAGGGACCACAGGGCATGGAATACAATATTCCAGAGAGCAAAGGAGATAGGATTACAACCAAGAATCACCTACCCAGAAAAACTGAGTATAATCCTTCAGGGGAAAAAATGGTCATTCAGTGAAATAGAGGACTTTCAAACATTCTTGATGAAAAGACCAGAGTTCAATAGAAAATCTGATTTTCAAATACAAGACTCGAGTGGAACATGAAGAGGTAAGCAGGAAAAAGAAAATCATAAGAGACTTATTAAGGTTGAACTGTTTACATTCCTGCATGGAAAGATGATATTTGTAACTCATGAGACCTTTGTCAGTATTAGGGTAGATGGAAGGAAAAAATTATATGTATGTATATATAGATATAGATAGAAAGAGGGCACAGGATGAGTTGAAAATGAAGGGGTCATATGTGGAGAATAAAATTAAGGGGTGAGAGAGGAATATACTAGAAGAAGGAGAAAGGGAGAGGTAGAATGGGGTAAATTATCCCACAAAAAAAACAACAGAAAAGAAAAGGCTCTTACAGTGGAGGGGAAATGGGAGAAGGTGAGAAGGAATGAGTGAATCTTACTCTCATAGGATTTGACTTAAGGAGGGAATAACATACACACTCAATTGGGTGCAGAAATCTGTCTTACCCTACAGGAAAATAGGGGGGGAGGGGACAAGAGAGTAGGGGAATGATAGAGAGGAGGGCAGACTGGGAAAGGGAGTAATCAGAAGCAAATACTTCTGAGGAGGGACAGGGTCAAAAGAAAGAATAGAATAAATGGGTGGGTGGGATAGGATTAAGGGAAATAGAGTTAGTTTTTCACAGCATGTCTACTATGGAAGTGTTTTGCATAACTGCACATATATAACCTATATTTAGTTGTTTGCCTTATCAATAAGGGTGGGTGGAGAGGGAGGAAGGGAGAAAATTTGGAATCCAAAGTTTTAAAAAACACATGTTTAAAAAAAATATTGTCACATGCAACTGGGAAATAAGAAATACAGGAAATGGAGTACAGAAATCCATCCTGCCCTACAGGAAAATTGAAGGGGAAGGGGATAAGAGAAGGGGGGACAGATAGAAGGGAAGGCAGGCTAGGGAAAGGGGTATTTAGAATGCATGCCATCTTGGGGTGGGGTAGGGGGGACATGGGGTGAAAATTTGGAACTCAAAATCTTGTGGAAGTAAATGTTGAAAACAAAAAAAAAATAAAAATTACCATAAAAAAAAACACTGATACTGTAAGCGAACTGAGAGAGCAAGGAATAGTTTATCTATCAGATTTATGGAGAACAGAAGAATTCATGACCAAACAGGAGATAGAGATTACATCAAATTGAAATGTTTTTGCACAAACAAAACCAATGCAACCAAGATTAGAAGGAAAGTAGAAAATTGGGAAGGAATTTTTACAACCAGTCTCTCTGACAAGGGCCTCATTTCTAAAATATAGAGAGAATTAAGTCAAATTTATAAGAATACAAGCCATTTCCCAATTAATAAATGGTCAAAGGATATGAACAGGCAGTTCTCAGATGAAGAAATAAAGCCATCTATAGTAATATGTAAAAATGCTCTAAATCACTATTGATTAGAGGAAAGCAAATCAAAACAACTCTGAGGTACCACATCACACCTATCAGATTGGCCAACATGACAAAACAGGAAAATGATAAATGTTGGAGAAGGTGTGGGAAAATTGGAACACTAATGAAATGTTGGTGGGGTTGTGAACTGATCCAACCATTTTGGAGAGCAATTTGGAACTATGCCCAAAGGGCTATAAAAATGTGCATACCCTTGGACCCAGTAATAGTACTTCTAGGGCTATATCCCAGAGAGATCATACAAATGGGAAAAGGACCCACATGTGCAAAAATATTTGTAGCAGCTCTTTTTGTAGTGGCAAAGAACTGGAAATTGAGAGGATGTCCATCAATTGGGGAATGGCTGAACAAGTTGTGGTATATGCATGTATTGGAATACTATTATGCTATAAAAAATGATGAACAGGCTGACTTCAGAAAAACTTGGAAGACTTATATGGTCTGATGCTGAGTGAAGTGAGCAGAACCAGGAGAATGTTGTACACAGTAACAGCCACATTGTGAGAAGACTAATATTGATAGACTTAACCCTTCTCAGCAATACAAGGATCTAAGACATCTCCAAAGGCCTCATAATGGAAAATGCTATAAAGAAGAAAGAACTATGGAGTTTGAATGGAGATCAAAACACACTATTTGCTATTTTTTCCTTCTGTTGTGTTTTGTTTCTTCTTTCTGGTGGTTCCTCCTATTGGTTCTAATTCTCACTTACAACATCATTAATGTGAAAATATATTTAATAGGAATGTATATGTGTAGCCTATATCAGATTGTGTGCCATCTAGGGGAGGGAGGGGGATAAATATTTAAAACTCAAAGCTTATCGAAGTGACTGTTGATAATTCAAAATAATTTAAAAAAAAGGAAAAAAAGGAAGACTTATTGTCTGATTGATTGATAATCTCTCTTCAGCTTTCTCTGCATAACACATAGAAAGTCTCCTTAAAAGTAGTGCTTCCTATTCAGTTGCTCACTATTTTAAAGTCTTGAAACTTTCATGGCAAGATATGCTCAACGTAACTTTAGGGCATACACTTTCTATCTGCTTGTTCTCTGCCAAAATCTGAGCCAAATTAATAATTTGTTTCCTGGATTCCAATCTATATCAAATATCTGAACAGCTCCTTGGGGTTCCCACCTCTAGGACTGAAGGAATATGAGGCCAGATTAACTTCTGAACAGGATTCATTTTCAGAACAGTAAATATACTACTTAGCCAGTTATCCCCAACCCATCCTTTTATTCAAAGAAATCATCAGAACCCATGGCAGCTAGAGCCAGTAGCCCACAGTTTTTCAGTAAAAGATATGACAGGCAACTTAACAAGCCAAGTAGAAAAAAGATGATACTGGAAAACTCAGAAATTGAGTACTCTGAAATCATACTGATAGTCACATAGAGCAGTAGCAAAAGAGTGGGGGACAAAAGATAGCAATTAATTAAAAATCCATATTTGTTTTTAGAAAATAAAAAGTAAGTTAGAAAGAGAAGACAGGGTTCAGAGAATTGTTTTAGGAAACAAATGGAAAAAGACGAGAATCAAATGTTGTGATCAATGTACTTAGAAGAGGAAGCACATAAAGAAAAGGAAAGGGAAACCATATCAGTTTCCACAATGTCTCTGTTCTCTTGGGCAGTTTTCTAAACATAATTGGAAGGCAACAATTTTCCAACCAATTCAATTTTAATTTGTCCTATAAACTTCTTCCCAAATTTTACACATGTGTATAGCATTTTTCTCCTGCATTGATGCTTCATTGCATACCATGAAATTTTTCAACATTAGCAAAACTTCGTACCTAAAAAGTTTAACACAATGTATATACTTTTTACTTAAGGTATGTTAAATATTTAATCAGTTTCCTAAAACTGTACATTTTTGGTATGTACTTTGAATAAAAATAATTGTGACATATGAAAAACCTGAGAGACATAATTTCTGCATAATTAATCATGTTTTTAATTATGGCTAGCAAATAATTAATAAAAGGGTGGTCATTTGGCTTTCTCTAGTAAACCAAAGACCCCTCATGGAGGCCTCTTAAAGCTCACATACCCTTAGAAGAGTGAGTGTTCCCAACAGGTGGGAATTGGATTAAACAACGAGAGAATAAATATAATGAAAGGCTAGGTACATGACTCTGATCATGTCATTCATGAACAAAGAGAGATCATCTCAAGCCAGACTACTTCCACCCCCAGCAATATTTACAGAAGGATCTATCCTCCACCCAGTCAGGTGGGTTAAGAATTTCACTTAGATTGGATTTTTCTTGTAAGGAGTCCTACCCAACTAGGGTAGGAAATTGAAAAGCATGCACCCCAATGATTTGGGCAATCTTATCTGTCAACAATGAATGTCCTTCAGATGCTGGCTGAATAACCTATAGAGGTTTATTTCTGAATGAGGAAATAATAAGGAAAAATACCTGAATCCTCCTGCCTCCCCCCATATTAACTGGCTATTAATATAAAAGAAATATTTATTTCTCTCATAATGAAGTCATCTTCTGCTTAACCCCATGCTGTCTAAAGATGAAATGCATGATATTTCAAATAAGACATACACATGTACAAAGTTTTTATGAAATGCATGTTAACATAATGGCAATAAAATATTTTTATCCTGTTAGGGAAGTAAACCATTTTTATGTATGCTAATGTACACCATTCTAAGAGATATTAGTTATACTCCGAATCTTAGTTCTTATTACAAAACAAAAATATGCTGGAAATTCCATAAAGATCAAACTAATTAAGGCGCTTAATAACCTTGGACTAATTATGGAAATTAGCAAGCACTGTAAGGAAATGACTTTTTAAAAAACAATTAATATTTTGGGCCATACTTCCTCTGCTTGATTTTACTGTGAGGTACTTGTATAATTTCATTTCTGATATTACAGATACTATCCACAGAGAGATGTAAACCAAAATAACTGCGCATGGCTCAGAGGCTAACTGGAACAAGTGAGAAACTAGAATAGAGGCTAGAGTCTGGCTGGCAGTTTCCTGAATCATGCACCATTCCCCATACTCAGTATTTCTTTCTCCAGGCCTTCATTAGAATGGTTATTCAGTATATTTATTGTAGGTTGTTTTGATGGCTCTGGCTGGGAGAGGGGTTTACTATGAAGGGAGAAAACTGAAAAACTGGAAGCCTTGAAAGGAGCTGGATCCAGCCAGCCCTGCAAGCATACACAAGGTTGAATCTTTGACACTTTCTCAGGTATTAATCATTGCATCATAGGCTCACAAATTTAGAACTTGAAGAGATATTAAAGGCCAATGAGTAAATCTCCCTTATTTTACAGATGTGGAAACTGAGCCATGGAGAAATTAGATGATTTGCCCAGGGTCACATAGTGAATAAAGGTCTGAGGCATGATCTGAACCCAGGTTTTCCTAAACCCAAGATCAAAGCCCTCTCTACTAACCCATGCTACTTTTCTTTTCTTCTCTTTTTGTATTTTTTTCCTTTTTTAGGCAATTGGGGTTAAATGACTTGCCCAGGGTCACACAGCTAGTCAAGTGTTTGGTCTGAGGTTGGATTTGAACTCAGGTCCTCCTGACTTCAGGGCCTCCTGACTTCAGGGCCAGTGCTCTATCCACTGCACCACCTAGCTGCCCCACCCCCCCCATGCTACTTTTCAAAGGTAAGTAATTAATGTATTAAATGTTAGGCTTTTCTATGTCTTAGAATCCAATTTGTGGATTACATACCATCTATTACCTCAAGCCCATTCTTGTTTACTTGTGTCTCCTCTATTAGAATAACAATAATAGCTTTAAGTTTTACAAAGTGCTTTATATAAGTTATCTCATTTGATCCTCATTCCTCCCCTGAGAGATCTGTACTATTATTATCCTCGTTTTACAGATAGGAAAACTAAAGCTTATTTAGAGAGGTTAAATCACTTGCTCCAGGCCTCACAGCTAGTAAGTGTCTGAGGCAGAATTCAGACTCAAGTCTTCTTGACCCCAAGTCCATCACTCTACCTACTTCACTACTTAGCTGCTGACCCCATGAATAGTACCATCCTTGAGAGCAGAGACTTTTTTTTGCCTTTGTGTGTGTGCTCCCAGTGTCTATCACAGTATCTGGCACAAAATAAGCATTTAATAAATATTTGTTGACTTGACTTGACAAAGCTTCCTAAATTAGATCGATAATCACTCTGAAGACTATAATTTAAATATCCTGTCAGGAAAAGTCAAACAGAAAAAGGCAAGGAAGGAGGAATATGCATCAATGTAGCACGTTCTATGTGCCAGGCACTATGCTAAACTCTTTTTACAAATACTATCTACTTTGATAAAGGATACCTGTTGTCTAGATATGCAGTTAGATAGACAGCCCATAAAGTTGGCCCATCAGTGTTTATATCTTGGACATACACTGCAGACAGACAAAGAACTAAACCCAATATTGAATAGGAGAATGTGGAGGAGAGAAAAAATGGATCACGTTGGACTGTATTTGGGATAGTATGCACTGCTTTTAATGAGCCCAGCCTTCTCCCTTGAGCCCATTCCCTCTTTCTAACAGCAATATATTTTGGGTTATGCTATCTATATGGTGGAGAAGCATAGACTGCCACAGCCACAGAAGAAATGAGTTGCAGGTCACCCAAAGTGCAGTGGAGAATCATAGACATGCAAGAGTAGACTTCAGCATATTACAATCAACAATCAGGAAAAGAGAGGCAGTATGGTATCCTTACTGGCTAGAGTGCAGGACTGGGAAGAAGGAAAGCCTTGGCTGAAGTCTTCTCTTTGTTAAATATTCATTGTGCAACAATGGGCAAGTTACATAATCACTTTGTGCCTCAGTTTCAATATTGGTATAATCATACTTATAGTACCTACCTCAAAGGGCTGTTTTGAAGTCTGAAGGTGATAACGTTATTTACAAAAACTTTAGAAAGTGTTACAATAATAATAGCGATAGCTCATCTTTTTAAGTTTTAAGGTTTGTAAAGTGCTTGATTCCCACAATGACTCTGTGAGGTTGGAGGAAAAAAGAGTCTCAGTGAAATTAAGTGATTTTCATAGTTGGAACCCAAATCATTGTCTTCTTGACCCCAAGTACCTTTGATAACGATATATTGGGTATAATTATTATGATGATTATGTGGTAGTAAACATTCTAGCAAAGAAAGTTATAACTATAAAAGGAGGTGACCTATTCAAGTGCAAGATGGAGGTGGTGGGCTAGAAAACCATTCATTTTGATGTGTGTGTGTGTGTGTGTGTGTGTGACATGCTATCTATATGTATATGAAAAAGTGCTCTAAATCACTTTTGATTAGAGAAATGCAAATTAAACAACTCTGAAGTATCACCTCACACCTATCAGATTGGCTAATATAACAAGGAAAATGACATATGTTGGAAAGGATGAAAAAAAATTGTGACACCAATGCCCTGTTGGTGGAGTTGTGAACTGATCCACCCATTTTAGAGACCAATTTGGGACTATATACAAAGGGCAACCAAACTTTGCATACTCTCTGATCCAGCAATACCACTACTAGGTCTGTATCTCAAAGAGATAATAAGAAAGGGGAAGGGACCCACATGTGCAAAAATATTTATAGTAGTCCTTTTCATGGCGGTGAAATATAGGAAACTGAGGGAATGCCCATCAATTGTGATAAACAAGCTGTGGCACGTGCACGTAATAGAATTGTATTGTGCAATAACAAATAATGAACAGGCAGATTTCAGAAAAAAAACCTGGAAAGACTTACATGAACTAATGAAAGTTTGAAATAAGCAGAACCAGGAAAACATTATACATACTATCAGCAACATTGTGTGATGATCAGCTATGAATGACTCAGCTCTTCTCACACAATAATCCAAGACAAATACAAAGAACTCACAAAGGAAAATGCTATCCACATTTGATCTTTCTACTTTCACAGATATGACTAATATGGAAATATGTTTTACATGATAGCACATATATAACCTTTATCAAATTGCCTACCATTTTAAGAAGAGGGGAGGCGAAGGAGGATGAAAAATTTGGAACTCAAAATATTGTAAAAATGAATGCTAAAAATTTGACACGCAATTGGGAAAAATAAAATATTATGAATTTTTAAAAATATATATGGGGGAAAAAGAAAATTAAAGTCACCCAATTAGTTCTCCCTTTTCCTGCTTCTACACTTCAAATCCCTCATTATAATTCCTCATGCTCTCTTATTTTGTTCTACTCTCAGAGGAAAAATGGTCCTTCTATTTGACAGGCACAACTCCTCTACTGGTACCTTTGGTTTTGTCCTCTTCCTTCTCATTTGAGAATCTGTCCCTTTGATTATTCTCTCATTTCTCTCTCTCTCTCTCTCTCTCTCTCCCCCATTAGATCTTTCCATGCTTCTTACAAACATACACAACTCTCTCTCACTTTAAAAATCTTGTGTCCTTTTTCACCCTTTCATGACTATGTTCTCCTGATTCTCTGCCTATCTGTCTAGCCCTTCCAGCTTAGTCTTCTTTGCTGGATGATGATCTATGTTCTGCCCCTTTTGCATGGTTTAATCTTAGGACTCTTGTCTCTTCTTATTTTACTCTTTCTTTTAGTCATCTCATCAAAAACCTTGGGATTAATTATCTCAATACAGGTGATTACAAAATCTACATACGTAGTCTACTTCTCATTTTTTTAAAGCTACAATTCAATGTAACCAACTTCCCAAAGGACATCTCTACCCAGATATTCTATAGATATATAGGTATATAAAACTCTTCATAAATTCCCACATTACCTCACCCCAATTTCCACATTTCCCATATAAGGGTATTTATTGGTAGATACTTCATCAATAGTTCAGTTTCTATAACATGGCAGCTTGTGGTATATTTAATGTACTCCTTATCCATATCAGGATAATGCAATGAGAACTACCCATTAAAAGTAAAAGACAGCACCTGGGACACCAAAAAAGACAAATTATAGGACTTTTATTTAGTATTTAGTAACCAGTATATTAACCCCTTCATCATTAACAACAACAAGAAAAATAAAAATCTTCAGATGTTTGCCACTATAACATTTGTTCTGAATTGGGATTAATAATTTAAGGTCCTTCATAGTCTGACTCCAACCTAACATTCCAGATTTATTTCAAATTACACCCCTTCATACATTATGTATTCTAATTTACTTGCTGTTCTCTGAAGTTGGCATTGCATCTCTAGCCTCTATGTTTTTGCATAAGTTGTCCAACTTGCCTAAAATGCACTCTAGCTCTTGGAATCCTTAGATTCTTCCCAAGTTCAATTCAGATGCCAACTCCTATGGAAAGTCTTTCCAGATACCACTAGTGGTTAGTTTCTCTCTCTCTCTCTCTCTCTCTCTCTCCCTCTCTCCCTCTCTCT
>NW_020954608.1:4701756-4732554 GCF_900497805.2 Vombatus ursinus | reverse complement strand
TCTCTCTCTCTCTCTCTCTCTCTCTCTCTCTCTCTCTCTCTCTCCCCTCCAATTACAATTACACCTTATCTGCAGAAATGTCACATGCCTCCACTATAATGTAAGCTACATAAAGGGAAAGACTTTTTTATTTTATATTTAAACTTAGTGCTGCTATAAATATATTTTTTTGCATATAGGTTCTTTTCCTTTTTTATGATCTCTTTGGGATAAAGACTTATTAGCAGTATTCCTGGATCAAAGGGTATGCAGAGTTTGATTGCCCTTTGGGCATACTTCCAAATTGCTCTCCAGAATGGCTGGATCAGTTCACAACTACTCTAACAGTGCATTAGTGTCCCAGTTTTCCCATATTCTCTCCAACATTTAGCATTTTCCTTTTCGGTCATATTAGCCAATCTGATAGGTGTGAGGTGGTACCTCAGAATTGTTTTAATTTGTATTTCTCTAATCAATAGTAATTTAGAGCATTTTTCATATGACTATAGAAAGCTTTAATTTATTCTTCTGAAAACTGCCTGTTTATATCCTTTAACCATTTATCAAGTGGGGAATGACTTGTATTCTTACCAATTAGACTCAATTCTCTATACGTTTGAGAAATTAGGCCTTTATCAGAGAAATTTGCTGTAAATCTTTTCCCCAGTTTCCTGTTTTCTTTCTAATCTTGCCTGCATTGGTTTTCTTTGTGCAAACACTTTTTAATTTGATATAATCAAAATTATCCATCTTATATCCCATAATGCCCTCTATCTTTTGTTTGCTCATAAATTCTTTACTTATCTATAAATCTGACAGGTAAAATATCCCACGTTCCTCTAATTACTCATATCACCCTTTGTCTAAATAAGGTACCCATTTTGACTTTATCTTGGTGTACAGTGTGATATGTTGCTCTATACCTAGTTTCTGCCAAACAGCTTTCCAGTTTTCTGAGAAATTTTTGTCAAATAGTGATTTTTGTCTCCAAATCTTGGATTTTGGGATTTGTCAAATACTCGATTACTCTGGTCATTCAATACTGTGAATTGTGTTCTAATCTATTCCAAGGTAGTGTAAAAACTATTATCTTCATTTTACAGATGTGGAAACTGAAGTTCTGAGACCTTAAGTGACTTAATCCAACTCATATGCCTATCAAGGATGTTCCAAATCACTATTACTTAGAGAAATAAAAGGTAAAGCAATTCCAGGATTCCACTTCACAGCCATCAGAGTGGCAAAGATAACACAAAAAGGAAAAAAAAAAGATAGATGTGATAGGGCTATGGGAAAACACACATATTGATGGATCTGACCTACAACCATTCTGGAAGACAGTTTGGAATTCTATACAAAAAGTTACTAAATGGTGAGTATCCTTTGATCAGTTATTTCTTTGCTAGGATAATACTGCAAGAATTATGACCAATACAATATATTGTTGTTATTCAGCCATTTCCAGCCATGTCCATCTCTTTGTGATCCCTTTTGGGGTTTTCTTGGCAAAGATATGGGAGTGGTTTGCCATTTACTTCTCAAGCTCATTTTACAGATGAGGAAACTGAGGCAATCAGGGTTACATGACTTGCCCAGGGTTACATTGATAGTAAGTGTTTACAGCCAGATTTGAGCTCAGGAGGATGAGTCTTCTTGACTCCAGGCCCAGTATTCTATTCACTGTGACTGCCTAGCTGCCTTGTCTGATCAATCCAATAACTATTCATGATTCCAGAGGACTGAAAATGAAACATGGCATTTGTTAGAGAGTGGTGATAGATTTAAATACCACAGAGTAAGACATATATATTTTAGTATATCCATAATATCCATTAATAAAATTTGTTTTGATAATGCATATTTATTATAAAACATTTGTTTTTCTTTTCATTTAGGTGAGGGGTGGAAGGAAAAGTTAATAGGTTGTTATTTTTTTTTAATAGGGAGATAGAAGTGCTACAGATGTGAAATCTTACATGCACTTTCAAAGAAGTTCAGTACATTATTAGTTTTACTTTGTTATAAAAGACATATTACAAAATGGAAGTAATCAGTAAATTACTGTAAACAAAACACATCACTTTAGAGAAGAAAATGGCAAACTACTATAGTATCTTTGCCAAGAAAACTCCAAATGGGGTCATGAAGAGGCAGATACAACTAAAATGACTGAACTATCACTACAGAGCCCAAAAGGAATCCCTACTACAAATAACCCAGTGGTTTTCTTGGTTTTGCTCATATTACTTCAAATGAGGGTAAATGAACTATTACTCAGGGCAGCCCATTCTAACTTTTGATAGTTCCAGTTGTTACAAAGGTTTTTGTTTTTGTTTTTCTGACATCAAACCTAAATTTGCCTTTTCACATCTTTCTCCCTTTGCCCTTGATTTTTCCTCTAAGGCCAAATAGAACAAATCTAATCCCTTTTCCACATCTGTTGTTATCCTATTGTTGTTTATCCTTCAGTCTTTCATTTTCAAAGAGAACCAACAACATCTCAATGTAGGGGCCAGGGTGCAGTGTGTTCAGCTGTGGCTGATCACTCCAATACAAGTTTGGAAGGCTCTACCACAGGTCAGGCACAAGTGGTCCATTAGGACATTTGGGAAAAAGATATTTCTTAATCTGCACAGTTCACATTTCTTTTGTTCTTTGCTCATGGAATACAATGCCTTCTTTGACTGCAGGCACATCATGCTGGATGATCCTATACCACAGTCTGACAATGAATACTAAAATTCTTCGGAGAGACCTTAAGATTGTCCTTGTACTGCTTCTTCTGACCACTGCGGGACCACCTGCCTTGTTTGTGAGAGTTCTTTGTAAAATAGTCTTTTAGGTAAGCATGTATTTAACATTTGGGCTATGTGGCCAGCCCACCAGAGTTGCACTCTTTGCAGTAGAGTTTTAAAACTTTGCAGTTCAACTCAAGAGAGGACTTCAGTGTCTCATAATTTTCCACATGATGGTCCTTTAAATATAAGAGAACAATGAATAGGTCCCTTCTGAGTCTTCTCTTCGCCATCCCTAGTTCCCATGACAAATCCTCACACTGTATGGACTTAAAGGCCCTTCACCATCTTGGTGGCCCTCCTTTGGATGGTCTCCAGGCTATTAATGTCCTTCCTAAGCTAATGAGGCAGCTAGGTATAGTGCTGGGTCTAAAGTCAGGAAGATTTGAGTTCAAATACAGCTTCAGATACTAACTATAATAACCTTGGGCAAGTTACTTATTTCCTCTTTTGTAAAATGGCATCTACATCCCAGAGTTGTAAGAATCAAATGAGATAATATTTGTAAAATACTTAGCACAGTTCCTGGTATGTAGTAGGCACTTTATAAAAGCTATCATCATCATCATTACAATTCTATATATTAATTCTGACCAGGAAAGGAAGACTATTAACTCATTTCTGGAGGGTATGCCTCTCTTAAAGCAGCCCAATATGTTACATTGCTCAAGTTGGTTGTTGCTGATATATGTGAACACCAACTCTGAATGGAAATAATGCATAATAAAATAATAAACTGGTCAAAGCCCAAGATAAGGACAAATTTCTCTAGACCATTATGTTTGCAGCCATTGTCCAATTCCTGTACCATATGGTATCCTGCCTGTCCCAAGGATGCATTCATGCCCTTTTAAGTTCTGAATTAAAACAGGGCAACATAAGCAATAAAGTCTGCTTTAGAGTTGTATTTGTTTGAGCTCTGTATGGTAGCTGCAGATATCTCCCATGCTGTGAGTGTTAATGAGACCCTCCAAAGGCACTGTTAATACATAAAAGCAATCAGCCATAACTCACAGGCTTTTTTTCTTTTTGACTATATCTGACTGTGTTCATTGCATTTAGCAACTAGAAATCAAACTTTTGAGAAAAAAAAAATAAATGCATGCGTTAGATGGTATGAAGAGCCAAGGATCTAAAGAGAAAATAAAAATCTATGTATCCTTCCCTCCTCAATCTCCAAAATATCCTCTAAGGATTTTTGTCTTCCATGTGAGGCTTAAACAATAAAATATAAAAATATTTAAGACCAGTATAAGTAAACATCAATATGATTACTAATGTACCGATATTCCAAACTCAAAACCTCAGAACACATTTTAAAAGGATATTTGCAAGCTAAAGGAAAAGAGGAACATATATATATATATATGTATAATATATGTACACACACACACACACACACACTTCTAAAATCAAATGTCCAGAATTTTTTTAAACATGGCAGGAGACTAGAGCAAAAAGTCAGATACTATATCATTTCACATTCATAATTCAGCTGCTTTTTTAGTATGTTGTATCTGTAATTCAATGGATATAAGTGTTTCAGTTAAAACAATGAAGTGTAAATACACAGGAATAGCTTAGCATTTTGACACATAAGGATTTGTATACTTTTCTTCCAGTAATACAAATGAGGATTACATGTATAAATATATGCTGAGAACAAGGGACTATATTTTAATCACCTTTGAGGGGTATATAGACTAGTCCTAGAATGTTTAAATCTGAAAAAAAGGCTTTCTCATCTAGGGGTGTTACAAGAAAGCTAAAGTAGTGAGGTTGAAAATGAAGGAACCCTAAAATGTTTTAAAAGAAATTGTTCTTATTACTTTCTCAGCCTTATTTAAAAACTGAAAATGTAGTACAGATATTCCTCAACACAAAGCTATTCAATATGCAAGAATTGGATTTATTGCAACATATCTCAGAAAAAGATTGTAGGATAATTAGTTGTAGGTTGCAAAGGACTTTAGAGGGCATCAAGTCAAACTTCATTTTAGAGAGAAGGAAATGAGGTCCAGGGAAGTAAAGAGAATTGTCCAAGATTTCATAAGGCAGTATCTTAGGAGAGATTCAAACCCAGGTCTTTCTGACTTAAGAGAACAACTCTCACCACTATGCCATGTGACTTCTTTCATGCCCATTACATTCACTGGAGTAGATTTTTGGATTTCTAAATTATACAATTTTCAGAAGGAAAGCAAATGAACAAATGCATAGTTCCCTCCTAATACCACTCTCCTCTAAGAAGATATTTTCCAGAAAAGAGAAGAAGTGGGGATACAGAAAAAGTAGCCTAAGGTGCCTACAGCTCTGTTATCCTGCAGAAGACCTATGAGTATAGCATCTGCCTGTCCCAAAACTGTTGCTCGTAGCCAGTCACTCAGCTCCTATTTAACAGTGGCTTCTTCTCCCTAGTGCTCATCTCCTTCATCCTTTTGTCTTTGCTCTGTACCTAAAATACACTACTTTCTTCCAGTTTTTTGTTTTTTGTTTCATTTTGTTTTTTTATGTAGCTACGTTTCTAATTTTATGGTGTGTCAATGACAGGACAAAGTTCTATAAGCAATACAGAAATCTTTCTCTAGGCTCAACTTTTCAAGGACCTATCTGCTCCATATGCTATGAATAAGACTTGTAAAGTAGGCAGAGTCTGTCTCAGTTGTCTCTTACCTTCATTTTTGGCAAACAAAATTTCCCCTTTTGGCTTTTATCTCTGTTATTAAAATCATCTTCTTTCTCCTTTCCCAGGGAGCCAGTGGTCTTGCCTTTTATGTATTTGGAGTCAAGACCTGTCACCCAGCATACAAATGATCCTTTCTAACTTCATGTTATCTGCAACTTTGATACATGTCATCTATGTGTTCACTGAAATCAATGACAAAAGCACTGAAGAGTATAGAGCTAAGGACAAATTATTGAGTTTCTTAGCACTGCAGTCTTTACCATAAGTTAGCATTAGCCCATTCATGATTGCTCTTTGAATCTAATCATTCAACCAATTCTCATTCTAAGTATTTGCACTATATCCCCTCTCATCCCAAAGAACAAGATGAGGAACTTCTTTCTTTTTGTTCCTCTATGTGGAAAAAAAAAGCTACTAATTGAAAACAAGGAGATTCAGTTTGGAAGGGAAGTTAAAGGAGGTCCGTGCCTCAAAAGCAGTGCTCTTACCACATGATCCTGGAAGCTTGTTAAACTTCTACAGCAACAATTAGTAATATGAAAAAAAAATCATCGCTTTCACTTTAGCTCCTTTTTTTTTTTTAGTGAAAGAATGAAATACTACCAGTGACTGCCAGACAGGAAATTAGCTCAACATTAATAACCAGTAAAAATGCACCAACAGTTAATAAATAAGGCAGAGTTATTTTCTCAAAAACTTTCCTTTAATACTTTCACACTCACTCTGCTCCTGGATGCCACTCTGTCTTTCATATTGTTGATAACCCTAGCATAAAAGTGATCAAATAAAAGATGTATTGCTGTGCATTCTAATAAACTCCACAAACACTTCAAAACTCCACCACATCCTTCATTGAATTGCCAGGACAAAAGGAGACAGAAAGGAAGAGAGGACAGTATTTTCAATACAGAAAAGTTGCCAAAATTGCTATTCCTCATGGCCTTCAGTGTTCTTGAACTGTTTTAGCTTAAGGTGTTTCTCTTCCTCCACCCCACCCCCCAAGGCTTGCTATATCCTTTAAGATGAAAGGACACCTTATCAATCTAAATGCTTACTCAGACAAACTGCTACTACAGATTAGCCTTAAATACATCAAGCTCTACTGGTGTATAATTAGGTTTTGTTTACAGGATAATTCTAAGTGTCAGGTTGGAGGTGATGGATATGTTGATGTGATAATTTCAGCTGAATTACCAGTAAAAATTAAAGTAGCTAGTCGTCAGTAAGTCAAAATAAATGGTGATACAGGAATTTTCAGTGGATTTATATTTTAAAGCACAGTCTCACCCCATTTTTTACACTAAATTAAATGTCTGGCCAGCAGCTAAAAGCACTGATCACTGAGCTAGCAGATATATGTTTTATCATTTCCTTTTATTTCCAGGACAGCATGATGGTTATTACCTTTTATTCCTCTAAGCTTTCTAACTATGTACTCTATTTTTCAAACTCAAGGTAAACATTTTCATAACAAAAAAAGTGATTTTCCCTTCTGAATCCACTAATCACTATTAATTAATTTTTAAAACATTAAATCTCATAAAATTTTGTTAACTAATTAGGACTACTAGCTTGCTTCATTTATAAAATAGTCCAACTTTAAAAATGATAACTTCTTGCCATAAATAAAAAAACATGTTTTTTTTCTCTTATACTAGTCTTCTAACAAAGTCATTTAACAACAAAAATACAGGGCAAGGAGAAACTCATTTGTTCAAAAGATATTTATCATATACTCATTACTAAGGCACCATGTGTGCTAGGTGCCATGTGGGAATACCAAGATATACAAAATACTCTTTTCTTCAAAAAGCTTATAAAATGAAATAAACAAGGAATGATATAAATCATCCTAAATGATTTGTTGTTACAGAGAGAAAGAGATTTGTTTGATGGACAGAATATAATGATGCCTGAGCAGTTGCCTAAAGCAGACAACAAAGGAGGTAAGTAGAGCCTATACATTAGGACATATTGTAATGGACATATAACTAATAAAAGTGAGAAAGATATATCTAATGGCTTAGATATTCAAATACTATATGCTCACTGAGTGACTAAACATCAATATTTAGGAATAAGAACTGTTTTTATACTTTCCAGACAGAATATGAGTTGGTTATGAAAAGGAAGATTCATAGGTAATATAAACTTTGACATACATATATACATACGTACATACAAAACTATTTTCAGTTCAACATTTGTTCAATTAGATGAAGAGGAACAAAACTGAAGGGCAAAAGTGCTTAAAAAGGCATCTCTAAAAACTTAGATAATTCAGTTTAAGGCAAATGAAATCTACCACTAAGAAATGTTAAATTTCTTTTTTAAAAAAGAATGCCAAGGGGGCAACTAGATGGTGAAGTGGATAGAGCACCGGCCCATCTGGCCTCAGACACATAACACTTATTGCTGTGTGACCCTGGACACTAGTCACTTAACTCCATTGCCTGGCCAAAAAAAATGCCAAGTATATGATTAATAGTTTACATATTCATTTTCAGCACAGGTAAAACTAGGCTGAGCAAAACACTATAAATGTACACTAAATGAAGAAGCCCCACACCATGAAGCAATGAATAGCATCAACAACCCCTACGCATTAACAGAAATTCATTCACTCAACATTTACTGAGTATCCATCATGTGGGAGACACTACCTAAGGTACTATGGGTAATAAAAATGTATAAAACACAGTTCTCTTCTTTAAGGAGCTTATAGCCTAGAAAACTGAATCTGGAACATAGCTGTTTAAAGATACCCTATTTCTTTTAAAAGATCATTAAACAATGGCCAAATATCTGACCTTTAAAAAGAGTCACATGGTAGTAAAGCATCCTGTATTTTTTAAAAATTAATTTAATGCTTCTCTATCTAACATCTCAAGTGACTCCAAATAATTATTAAATTGGACAAATTTGAATACATGTAATATTTCCTGGGATTCAATATTGACACTAATTGGGACTAGCTATAATGCTAGGGAAACTTTAAAACTTCCAGATAAAACACAGACTCATCTTATTTTTAAATATTAGCTTAAATAATATTTTAGAGTTCTTTTTTTCCTTTAAATCATATACCTGCAAGACAGTAGCACCTGGTTGCTAATAAAGAAATCTTTTTAGCCATATATTCAAAAGGCAAAGTGTAAAGTACCATGAAATAAATAAAATAATTTACATTATATAAAGTTCTGTATAAATATAAGTAGTTTGCAGGGAAGTCCATTGAATTAATCCAACTGTTCATGAATTTTGGATAGGCACTACAGGAGAATAATGAGTTGGGCCTACAATCATGTAAGAGGATCACATTTGAAAAATTTCATAATATTTTCCAATGGATTCAATTAAGGAAACTTCAGAGCTTTCAAAGAGCCTAATCTGCTTCCTAGCACAAAAACCTACTTGTGAACAGCAATATTCTTTGTGATGCTTATTCAGTCATTTTTCAGTCATATTCAACTCTTCATGACACCATTTGGGGTTTCTTGGCAAAGATCTTGGAGTAGTTTGCCATTTCCTTCTCCAGCTCATTTTACAGATGAGGAAACTGAGGCCAACAGGGTTAAGTGACTTGTCCAGGGTCATATAGCTAGTAAGTGTGTGGGGCCAGATTTGAACTCAGCCTTCCTGGCTCTAAGCCCGGCTTGCACTGTGTCATTTGGCTATAAATCATACACAGTCCCACAAAACCAACCATCTCCCTACTGAAGGTTCCTACAAGGACTTCAAAGACAAAATATCCAACATGTAACAAATCATCTTTCCTTATTCTAAACTTGCCTAATGCAATTGAAGATTCTAGAATACTTCTAGACGACCAGATTTGCAATCTTAAAATCATCCTTGAAACTTCCTTTTCCTTTGCCTCATTCTGGCCTCCCACCAAACTCCAATTTAATCAGTTGCCAAATCTTATTATCTTTACCTTTATCATACCCCTCATATTTATCTCCTTCTTTTCCCTCACACAGCCACCACTTTAGTCTAATCCTTCATTAGCTTGAAGGATACAATTATAACAGCTTCCTAATTGTTCCTTTTACTCTCCAATCAATCCTCCCTGTGGGTACTAAAGTAGTCTACCTAAGGTATATGTCAGAACTTGCCGCTACCTACTTATAATACTTCAGCAACTCTCTATTGTTTCTGTAATAAAATACAAAGTACTTAGCCTGGTGTTTAAGGCCCTCATATTTTGCTTCCAATCTACATTTACAACCTTATCTAACTTTACTCTCCTTTCAGAAACCTTGAAATCCAGTCAAACAAGACTTCCAGCAGTTCTCTGAACTCAATATTCTATCTACTGCCTTTGGGTATTTGAATGAACAATTCCCCTCCTCCTGGAGTGCACTCCCCCTAACCACTGGACACTCAGAAGGCTTATCTCCCCCTCCCAGAATCTTCCCTGACCTCTTCAATTGTTAATAGTTTTTTAGTCTTCTTCTTCTCAGTATTATCTATGTACTCATTTGTATATAGGTGTATCCCCATTCCCCAATAGCATCTAAGTTCCTAGAGGGCAGGGTCTTTAAGGGATTTTTTTCCTGTATTGACAGCCCCTAGAACAATACCTTGCATGTAGATGAGTATGAATAAATGAACAGAGCTTAATTTGTTAAATGCCAAGGTTTCATGTAAGATTTTACTTCATTTCTATTATTAAATGTCATTATTTTCAGCTATTGAGTTTAAATGAATAAACATTTATGAAGTGCTTATTAGGTCTAAGGCCCTGTTCTAGGTGCTGAGTATAAAGCCCCAAACAAAACAAAGTAAAGACCCTGCCCACAAAAAGCTTATATTCTGGGGCAGAGCCAAGATGGTAGAGTGAAATCAGTGACTAGCTTGAGCTCTCTCCCAAACCCCTCCAAATACCTGTGAAAAATGGCTCTAAACAAATTCCAGAGCAGCAGAAGCCACAAAAAGACAGAGTGAAACAAATTTCCAGCCCAAGATAAACCTGGATGGTTGATTGGAAAGGTCTGTTTTGCACGGCTGGGAGAGGAACACAGTTAAGCATGGGCCCCACAGGCAAAAACTAGGCCTCAGTGAACCTGGAGCAGACCTTAGGGGACTGAATCACGGGGAGCTGTGGAGGTTTCCAAACTTCTCAATCCACAGATGCCAAAGACAACTTAGAAGGTCAGTAAGAAAGGTCTCTCAGACCACAATGAGAGAGGAGCTGGGTCTGGCTCCAGTCCCAGCACAGCCCCAGGGCGGTGGCTGCTTCTTGGGCTCTTGGCCCACAGACAGAGGGGGAAATGAGAGGCTGATAAGAAGAGGGGATTGCAGTGATCTCTTTGCTAGTGCTGAGGCAGAATTCTCTTACTTTGCCCGTGATTGGATCTGGGTCGCAGTTCCAGGCGGCGGTCCTGGGGTGAGGAGGAGCACTGGCATAGTGGAGCTTGTGGTGGTGGAGCTTGCAGCATTGGGGGAGAGGGAATCCTCCTCACAGTTCCAAGGCAGAAAAGAGTGCTTCTCTGAGAGAACAGAGCATAGGTCAGGAAAGGAGTAAACTTCTCACCCTTGATCATTCCACTTTGGAAGAACTGAAAACCTACAGGTCCCTAGAAGTATCTCTGCAAACAGCTGCACAAAACCCCCAAAGTTCAGGACAGTATATTCTCCACACTGGAAGCAGAACCCTACTTTAACAAAGAGTTTAAAACTCAAGTAATTGGCTGGGATCATGAGCAAACTGCGCAACAAAAGTCAGACCATAGAATCTTTGGTGACAAAGAAGATCAAAACATACAACCAGAAGAAGACAACAAAGTTCCTACATCCAAAGCCTCCAAGAAAAAGATGAATTGATCCCAGGATATGGAAGAACTCAACAGGATTTTGAGAAGCAAGTAAGAGAAGTAGAAGAAAACTGGAAAAAGAAATGAGAGTGATGTAAGAAAATCATGAAAAAACTAGTCAACAGCTTGCTAAATGAGACCCAAAAAAATACTGAAGAAAATAATACCTTAAACAATAGCCTAACCCAAATGGCAAAAGAGGTTCAAAATGCCAATGAGGAGAAAATGCTTTCAAAAGCAGAATTGGCCAAATGAAAAGGGAAGTCCAAAAGCTTACTGAAGAAAATACTTCTTTAAAAATTAGAATGGAGCAATTGGAAGGTAGTTACTTTATAAGAAATCAAGACATTGTAAAACAAAACCAAAAGAATGAAAAAAAATAGAAGACAATGTGAAATATCTCACTGGAAAAACAACTGACCTGGAAAATAGATCCAGGAGAGAGGATTTAAAAATTATTGGACTACCTGAAAGTCATGATCAAAAAAAGAGCCTACACATAATCTTTCAAGAAATTATCAAGGAAAACTGCCTTGATATTCTAGAACCACAGGGTAAGATCAAAATGGAAAGAATCCACTGATCACTTCCTGAAAGAGATCCCCAAAGGAAAATACCTAGGAATATTATAGCCAAATTCCAGAGTTCCCAGACCAGGGAGAAAATATTGCAAGCAGCCAGAAAGAAACAATTCAAATATTGTGGAAACACAATCAAGATAATATAAGATTTAGCAGCTTCTACATTAAGGCCCCAGAGGGCTTGGAATATGATATTCCAGAGGGCAAAGGAGATAGGATTACAACCAAGAATCACCTACCCTCGGCAAAACTGAGTATAATTCCTCAGGGGAAAAAAATGGACATTCAGTGAAATATAGGACTTTCAAGCATTCTTGATGAAAAGACCAGAGCTGAATAGAAAATCTGACTTTCAAATACAGGACTCAAGAGAAGCATGAAAAAGTAAACAGGAAAGAGAAATCATAAGGGAATAATTAAAGTTGAACGGTTTATATTCCTACACGGAAAGATGATTTTTGTGACTCATGAGACCTTTGTCAATATTAGGGTAGTTGGAGGTAAAATAGATAGATAGATAGATAGATAGATAGATAGACAGACAGACAGACAGACAGACAGACAGACAGACAGACAGACAGATAGATAGATAGATAGATAGATAGATAGATAGATAGATAGATAGACAGACAGACAGATAGATAGCACAGGGTAAGTTGAAGATGAAGGGGTGATATCTAAAAAAATAAAGTTAAGAGGTGAGAGAAGATTATGCTGGGAGAAGGAAAAAGGGAGAGGTAGAATGGGGTAAATTATCTCACATAAAACAGACAAGAAAAGGCTTTTACAGTGGAGGGGAAGTGGGGGAAGGTGAGAGGGAATGAGTGAATCTTATTCTCATCAGATTTGGCTTAAGGAGGGAATAACAAACAAACTCAATTAGGTATGGAAAGCTATCTCACCCTACAGGAAAACGGGGGGAAGGGGACAAGAGAGTGGGGGGGATTATAGAAAGGAAAGCAGATTGGGGGAGGGGGTAATCAGAAGCAAACATTTCTGAGGAGGGACAGGGTCAAAAGAGAAAATAGAATAAATGAGTGAGCGAGATAGGATGAAGGGAAATACAGTGAGTTTTCCACAGCATCACTACTATGGAAGTATTTTGCATGACTACACAAGTATAACCTTTATTGAGTTACTTGCCATTTCAATAAGGGTGGGTGAGGAGGGACGAAGGAAGAGAATTTGGAACCCAAAGTTTTAAAAACAAATGTTAAAAATTGTTTCCACATGCAACTGGGAAATAAGATGTAGAGGCAATGGAGTACAGAAATCTATCCTGCCCTACAGGAAAATAGAAGAGGAAGGGGATAAGAGAAGGGGCTGGGAGTTATAAGGGAGGGCCATTTAGGGGAATGAGTATTCAGAATTCACAGTATCTTGGAGTGGGGAGGGGCAAGATGGGGAGAAAATTTGGAACTCAAGATATTGTGGAAATGAATGTTGAAAACTAAAAATAAATTAATTAATTTTAAAAAGAAGTAAGAAAAAAAAGCTTATATTCTCCCATGAGGTTTATAATAAACTTGTTTTGTTTTGTTTAAATCCTGGCAGTAAGAGAAAGCAAACCTTTGGTAGCCAGTAGGCTACATGCTATGCGCAAGTCCCTCATGGGCTCTAAAAGTGAGGATGAACTATTCCTGATACATAAACTAAGTAAGCATCTTGTTGATATAAGGTTGAGTGACCAATTCTCAATCATCACCTTGATTTCCTTCCTTACTTCCACCTTACTTTATGATTAAAAGATGTAATTTTAAAATAGTAATCCATTCTAAGGAAACATAAGTCAAAGAAGTTAAACTAAAGGAATATGAGGAACAAAAGGACTGACATAATTGAAAACACTGAGATTCAATAAAATTTAAAAAAAGGTCCTACCACAGCTTAGAATCTGATAGTGCTATAGATGTGCCTTACTTCAGCACATGTGCTACCATTCAAATTTAGAAAAGTATATATCAACCACTTTGTCAATAACAACATATAGTTATATGATAAGTAGCCAACAAATATAACACAAACTTAATCCTGACTGGGCAAAAGACCAAGAAATAACACAGCTCCAATATCCACAGCAGTTGTCCAATGCACTAAAGAAAAACAATGCTGATATTTTCCCTAAATCTTTGGAACACAGATAATAAAATAGAAATAAATATCACAGACTGCATCAGTGAACCAGTCAGATCTTTGAAAGAAACTGCACTGAGACACTAATACTTATTTCTGCTAAACCTTCTAAAGGTAAGTCTTTTTTTATGAAAAAATAAAAACAAATGATTTTGAAGAGCATAGAAACAAAACGATTATATTTTAACATCACAGGAAGTCAGGCATTCAGTCAGAATATCATTGGAGTCCTATGTGACGTTGGGCAAGCCATTTCCACTCTTATGGCCTCAGTAGCACCATCTCTTAAAAGAAAGCATTGAACAAGATGATTTGAAAGGTCTCTTCCAGGTCTAAATTCAATGAGCCAATGACATATAAAAAAGGAACTACACAAATAGACTATTTTCTAGAAATAAAGTCTAAAAATGAGTCTGGGCCAGTTAATTCATTTTGTCAGTTACTTTACTTTGTTTTGGCTAGAGTCTAGACACAGTAGAGCCAAGATCACAGCTTTGGTCTTGCTGTTAGCTATTTAGTTTTCTTTGCAATGAGAGAAAATTCGTGAATTTTATCCTATCATGAATTCTCAACTACAGCCCTCATAAGGAGCAAAGAAATGTAGACGGATCAGCATAATCCAAAAGGAACTCAAAATTCCTTGATGGCTAATCAATGGGGTCATTTTCTACATTTAGTGAATCATGGTTTCAGAAAATGTCTGAGCTAGGATAGGTCTTAGAGATCATCTATTCCAATTCTCTCATTCACAGAAAAGGAAACTGAGGATATTCAAGAAATGGTAATTTTCCAAGGATAGAGAAAACAGAAACAGGATTGAGTATCAGGTCATTTTAGGCCAAAGCCACGGCCCTTTCCACGGCATCAGCTGCCTCTCTGAAGATCATAAATAGTGTCATTCCAGGAAGCTGAGCTTTGCAGGAATACATTGAATATAGGCTTTATTAATATAAATAAATAATCATTGCATTCTAGTTATAAAATCACACAAGCCTAATCAGGCTGAATTTACCAGAAGACTGCATTTATAAACAAGCAGCTTCTAACACATCAGAGGTTCTCAACTTTTTTTTTCATCTAAAGACCCCTTTCACAGCCTATGGACCACTTTTTGATAACAAAGTTTTTAACTGCATGAAATAAAATACATACAAATGAAATTAAATTGAAACACAGTTACAGTTTTTTTTTGAAGTTCTTTGATACCAGGTTAAGAACCCCTGCTATACAGCTATAGTGATTTTTAGCACCTCCCTATCCATCTCAAATACCTCTTACCCCTAAAACAATACTTCCCTCAAAAACTCTTAATTATTAATAATGCAATGAGCGATTAATTTTCTTCCACAATTAGAAAAGTAATCTTATTTCTATACGTGAATTAAAATGGTGGTGAGGAAGAAGCAGAAAGGAAAGAGTTCAGAAAAGGAAACTGAGCACAAAATAGAACATTCTTGTGGTTCACAATTTTGCCCAGGGCTGGGTCTCTTTACAAATGTTAGACATAATCAAAGATCCAGGCTCTCCAGGATTTAAAGTATGTTGCCTTTTGAATGAGGCTTACAGTTATTAAATATTCCTTACAATGCTCTTTTAATAACATTTTCTTGAAAATGCAGATGATAAAACTGTGGGACAAAAAGCTTAACTGTCAAGCCTAATCTTACACATCAGGTTAAACTCTTGGTTTACAGCAAATTAGTTGTATTGAAGACATAGTTCCTAACAAGATTCCTCAGGAAATAGTTAAACATGTAGCAGAGGATAATACTACTACTCAAATAACACTTGGGAAAAAGAAGCCAACTTTCCTGGCAGTGACTTTTTAATGTATTCCTAAAAGCAAAAGCCCTGAAGGCACATAACTCTATATGCCTTCCCACAAACTAGGATATATTTTAGGTCAGTAGTACAGCTTCTAAAGTTGCACAATTTTGGTGTCTGTTTATTCCAGAAACTTCTAAGGACTAGTAAGTAACTGCAAAACAAAAACAGGCTGGGAGAAAAATCAGTACCCAGATTCCTTCTGTTTAAATTAAATGAGCATAATTTCAAATATTTACTGCGCATCTCAAATGAGTATACTGTACAAAGTGGGCATTCTTTTGAGAAAGTTCCATTTGCATGTTTTCTTGGAAAGGATGTAGCACTGGGCACAGATTAAGGGGTTCTCAGAGACACTGTTACTGTCCTTTAAGAAATCACCCACCTGGCTTTGGAATAACATTTTACCCTATTTCTGCTTCAGAAAATCCTTACCACCATCATTTTCCTTAGGAAAATCTCAAGAACAAACATACAATAGGGAATAATAGTGATAATAGAGGGAAGTGGAAGAGATAAGCCTTTATTAAGTGCCTACTACGCGCCAGGCACTATGCCAAGCACTTCACAAATATTATGTCATTTGATTCACACAACAATCCTGGAAGTAGGTGCTACTATTATGCCCATTTTACAGAAGAGGAAACTAAGGCAAAGAGAGGTTAAATAGCTTGCCTGGGGTCATACACCTAGTATCTGAAGCTAGATTTGAACTCTAGTCTTCTTGACCCTATTCCATTCACCATTCTACACAACTGCCACCTTGAGAGACAATAGTGTTTTCCCAGATGTGAAATGGATGACTTGGAGCAGTACTACTAACTAAATAGCATTTGCTGTTGAGGGTGTCTCCTCCTGACACCCTGGGAAGCCACATGCCAAAATTACTTTTCTTCTAGATTTTCCCAAGAGCCAAGAAAAGCACAGTAATACAAGGAGTTCTCTATTACATATGCTAATATTAAAAATTCCATGTGCTTTGTGCATTCTCCAAAGTGAATTAACTCCTACTCAAAATTTAATCATACTCAAAATTGTATGACAAAGGTGAGTACTGATAACCCAATTTAGGAGATGTTGCAAAAGTCATTTACCTGTAGTTTTGGAATACAACTTTATTTTAATTTGAATGCGGATATGACGGACATAGAAAATGTAAGCTTCTGGGGGAGGTGCAGATTATGCAATCATATTATAAAATACTACACCTTCCTCTGGGATAGGCAGAGAAGTAAGCAATAAAATGCTTTTATTTCATGGTATTGGTTTTAACAGCTGAACTCACTGTGAAGGAAAGGGTGATGTAGTTATAAATGGAGAGACTACAAAATGCTTATTGAATTCAAGTTTGTAAAGAACTGGGAACATAGTGACGGCCCATGACAGGAAGGCTGAACATAGGAACATACTGGAACACAGGAAACAACAGATTTGAAGAATTCAGGGACATTTTTGTGAGAAAAGAGTAGAGATAAAACAATCACGAAAAGTGAACTGCTGATGAAGATGTCTCTCCTCCTCTCAAAAGAGAGGTGTGGAATGAGGCAGAAGGTCAAACATGGGCAATGTACTGACTTGTTTTGGTTACCTAAAATTCTTTTTCATGAAGGACAGTTCTATCATTAAAGATCTGATGAATGATTGAGAAGTTAAAAAGGTTTTTTTTTTTTAAAGAGAAATGAAAGATGTAAGAAAAAAAAAAGAAAATTATTGAGTGGAGTAAACCCATAAAGGGGCAGCTAGGTGGTGGGGGCAGCTAGGTGTCATAGTGGATACAGTGCTGAGCCTAGAGTCAGGAATCCCTGAGTTCAAATTCAACTTCGGACATTTACTAGCTGTGGGACCCTTGGCAAATCACTTACCCCTGTTTTCCTCAGTTCTCTCTTCTGTAAGATGAGCTAGAGAAGACAATGGCAAACCACTTCAGTATCTTTGCTTAAAAAGAAAAAAAAAATGGGGTCATGAAGAGTTGTCCATGACTGAAATTACTGAACAACAAACCCATAAAAGGCACAAAAATTTTTCCCACTTTAAAATCTTCAAAGTGGATAACTGATTCTTTTTATAAAAATAACTTATTAATAACTTTTGAATACTTTTTACATCAATGTGATTTCCCTCAGTAACTCTCCCTCTTCTCTTTCCAGAGAACCACCTCACATAATAAGGCAAAAGCAAAAAGAAAAGAGGAAAAAATAGTCATAATGGATCAATACATTTAAAAGGCTGAATGCAATATACTACTATACTTGTATAACTCTCACCTCTGCAAAGGAGTAGGATGAGTCTGTCTTCTCACATCTCATCTTTTGAACTATTATTGTTCTTTAGAGTTTTACAACGTTCATTTTTTTGCATTTTTCCATTTCTTTTGTTGTAATCATTATGTATATTATTTTCTTGATGTTCTTGCTTTACTCTGCCTCAGTTCATTTAGATCCTTCCATGCTTCTCTGAGGCAGCTGGTGGTACAGTGCATAGAATGCTGGGTCCAGAATCAGGAATTCCTGAGTTCAAATCTGAACTCAGACACATTATAGCTGAGAAACCCTGGGCAAGTCACTTCACCTCTGTTTGCCTCAGTTTCCTTAATTGTAAAATGCAGATAATAATAGTACCTATCTTACAGTGTTGTTGTAAGGTTTGAATGAGATAATGTTTCTAAAAAATGCTAAGCACAGTACTTACATATAGTAGGTGCTATATAAATGCTCATTCTATTCCCCTAGCCATCACATTTGTCACTTCTTATGACAGTAATATTATATTACATTCTGGCACTACAATAAAATCAAGTTTTGCCTATATATGTTAGTATTTTTCTAATAAGACTCCCAACACATGATTTATATGAATTTAAGGAAAAAACATGTTTTAGTATATGATAATTAGCAAATAATTGCATAATTGTTCAATGATAATGGAATTGAAAAGCCGAGAAAAGGATCTCAACTATTTTCTTTCAAAGAGAATCTTCCGATTTCACTGAAATTCTATGATTCCCTATTAGAAAAGGTAGAGGAGCTGCTAGGCAGTTGCTATTGGAATGTTTCCCTTCCAGATGAGAATTCTCTCAAGATCAAGTGTGAAAAAAGAGGGCAAATCAGGGTTAAATAATTTAAAGATAATGCAATTAAAGCTAGGGTTAGTTAACCTAGGTTTGGAGCCTTTACTTTGTAAAATTAGTGCTTTTTTGGTAATGGAATCGAGACCTTTTCTTCTTTCCTAGCCCCTAACCCTGTAAGTTCCCATTCAATATATATATCTTCAAAGAGAATTCTAGCTGGGAAATTTAGAGTATATACTTTCTACTTTTATACCCTCCAGTTCTATCTAGTAATGAGATTTTATGAATAATCCTACCCAACTGCCTCAGTGCAATCCTTTGGGATTTAAAATCAATAATTAGGGGAGAATTTTAGGTACACTGTAGGATCTTAAACAAGCAGGAGTCCAGCTTTGGGGAGGGAACAATACTCCCTAAGATCAAGAGAAAAGATATTAAACTTTGTCATCCACTTATACCTGTAGTTGAGCACCAGAATGCTTTTGAAGATGGAGATGGATGGGTCCTCCTTCCTGGGCAAACTTTCCTGAGCATAAGGGTAATGGCCAAAGGAAATAACCCCAGTGAAAAGAATCTGATACTATATAGCAAAGCTGAATTTAACAGGGGGGAAATTGTTTCTTCTACTACACTATGAGGGTTGCGGAAGATCCTCTGGAAGCATTCCCTTTTGTGGATACAAAGACTACTGAAGAACAGGAAAAGATCTGCTTACACTGGGAGTGATCCAGACATGCATAAGAAACAATGCAGAGCTATAAGACCTACTATAGAGAGTAAATTAGTTGACCACTGACAGTTGGGAGCTAACAAAACCTTTAGAAAGCATGTAGGTGATACTTGCTAGGGACCACAGTGGAGGAACCTGTGCAGTCATGAGTACAAAATTGAAATTTTATGAAGTTCTTTGGGAGATAATTACTAATCACCAGGTACCTGCTTACTTTCTAAGTCTGTCATTGTGAATTCCATTTTGTTTTCTTCGAACTTTTTAATAAAACCGAAATTCTATGACATGCATGTTTACAAGTAAGGATTTTGTCTCAGTATTAAAGAGGATACCATGGAGAGATTTTTCCAGATTCTCTGGTTGGAAGATATGAACAAAGAGAATGAGAATATCTTTAAAAGCTCACCTGGAATGTGAAGAAGACAACAGAAGGAAGGTCAGAGAAAAAAAAAAAACAACAAGCAGGACAGCTTTGAAAATAAAATATTGAATTTATTATATATTTGAAAAAGAAAAGCAAGCTGTATGTAACAAAGATTCATGGCTTCATATACATTTTTTCTGTTCTGGATGGTACCTGGAAATACTCCTTTTGTTTGGGATTCGTTAAGAATTAAAAAAAAATCTAAAAAGGTATACCTGGGTCCATTAGGTCAGATACTCTATGACACAAGAGTTACAAAATATATTATTTTAAGTCTCAGCAACTAGATCACCTTGACTTCACCAATTTGTACCTAGCATTTGAGAAATTTATTTTAGTCACATTGTGTATTATCTACCTATTACTTAAACTGTATTCTACCCATTAATTGATTTCATCTCCTAATAAAAGTCACAAAATGGTTTTTAAAACATTATTGATCTTCCAAAACTGCTCTATTTCATGGCAGCCCACTTCTCAATTAGTTCTCTAGAGGACAAATAAAAAACTTGTTTTTTTTTTACATTTTGGATTTGGTAAATAGATACTATATCCTCATCCCTTTATTATTGTCATATTTTTCTACTTGCATAACTTGTGGGGTCTTTTTCTAATTTAAGTTCTCTCATTGTTCATTCCACATAATTATTTTTTGTTATATTTCACATACAGATGCTCTACTTTATACCCACTAGGCTTTTTATAGTATGCACTTTTCACTATTCCATAAATTCCACTTGTAAGGTTTTCTGCTAGAGGATACTAATCAGTATTTCACCTACTCTGATTTTCATCAGAGAAAATTTCATCATTCATTCATTGAGAAGAATGTTGCAAAGAGACAGTAAAACTTGATAATCCTTAAGATAAAGTGTACCCTTCACAAATCTTCAGGGAAAGATTTTCTTTTCCAATTCAACATTTTAACACCTTTGCCACTGACATATTCATAAATATTTATAACAAATTATATATAACCAAATTAGATAGATAAATGATTGTGAAAACATTCAGCATTAAGTGAGATTTATTGTTTCAAAAGTTAATTTGCTTCCACCAAGGTTCAATTAAAACAAGGTTAAACAATACACAGTTCCTCACATATGAGATATTTCATAATGCCTTTTATAAATCATGTCTCACAATAGTTTAGTAAGGCAGATTCAGTAGTATTTCTATCCTTAGACTAGATATTTAAAAAAAAAACCACAGAGTTCACTCAGGGTCACCTATCAAATTCCACAGGAAGGTTCAGGACTTACAGGCACTGAATTTCAATCCATTGTGCCATTCTTTAAATATATCACTAAAGTTGCAATAAAATTTAAATTTTAAATCTTACTTCTGAATTGATTTTCAATTTCTAGGAAATCTTTTTTTCTGAGTGTAACTTAGAGGACACAGGTTAATATATTTCAATGAGCTTTGGAAACAATATGAGTTTGCTGAAAAGATGAAAAACAATACTTTTGAAATACACATGGTTTAGTTGTATTATTTAAAATATAATATAAAATCATCCAGTGTCTATAATGCAAAATATACCTTCTATAATATATGATAGCAGCACTAGATAGCAGACTAAAAATTTGAGGCTTGAATTTATACCTATATGAGATTATAAGAATATTTAGATCTAACTGACATCATTTAGTTGAAAGCAATGAGTGTGGTAAAAAACTAAACTCCTATTAATAACTTTAGAATATTAGATTTGCTGTTGGGAATGAATTTGGGGAACCTTGTCTATTCTTTTTCACCAGATAGTTTTAGCAATATACCTGGTAGAAATCATGACTAACATTGTCAGTTGCCTCAGATGTCTAATTACATAGAATATATAAAGCTACAAATAATTATATGAAACTGATAAAGCTGTTTTCAAGAAATGCCCACAAGGAAAAAAAGTAATATAGTCATCAAACATAAAGAATCAGTAATTCATTACAAATTTTATATCAAGATTTCTTTATCAACTGCTACAAGATTATGCTTTTAATATTATAAATGAATGATTAAAAACAGGCTTGTACTAGATTTGGATGTGACATTTTATTTTAAAGTTTAACAGAAAGAGCTAAATTCAATTTTTAAAAGGTACATCTAATCCTTGGCCAACTTGCTAAATTCAATTTGCCAAAGTTTATGTGGAATGCTGCAATGTGTAACCCTATTTAATTTTTTTAATCTAATTTGATCTTGGTATTATAGGAACTTAAATACATAAAGATAATTAATCTTTTAGAATTGAGTCAGTAATGATAAATCTTGTAATACTAACCTTTAATATTATAACACCAGAATCATGGGAATAATGGGGCTATTTTTCCCTTTTTTTAAAAAGCATATTACAGCTCAGATTATTAAAATCTAGCCACTGCTCAGATTCTTATCATCTAGTCAATGGCTCACTATTGTTCAGATTCCTTTAGAGTCTGCCCAATATGATGGATGTTCTAATAAACCTTGTCTTTGGCTGAAAAAAAAAAGCATATTCTATTCAGTTCACTTAAGCTCTGAGTATCTTTACCCTATCTCACACTCTTAGAGATGAGACTGGGTTTCCAGAGCAAGGCTACATCTCCTCAATGTTTGAGGGGTACCTCTAAGAAGCCCTGGTTTTCCTTCTCAAGTGCTATCAGTTTGGGTCTCCACCATTGTGTTCTCTCCAATATTATCATATAAGAATCATTTAAATGAGACAGCTTTAAATAGCTTTTAGAAAGGAGTTGGTTTTTACAAAAATCTGTGACACACTCAAAAATCCTAGAGTCCAGGGGAAAGTGGGCTCAAGTGTACATGGGATTAAGGGGTAACTGAAAACTTCTAGTTGCTAAAAGTTATTTTCTCCCACTTGTGTAGTGCTCACAACATTTTCCATAGGCATGCTGCTTATGCATCCACTCTGCCCTTGGTTTCTGAAGACGCTGACTCCAACTATTCCAGGGGGATGATGCTAGGATAAGAAGAAGAAGATAGGAAGTCCAAAATCCTCCAGAGCCTTTGATATCCTTTTTCAGTCAGGAAAGAGAGCGTAGAAGCCTCTGCTGAAGCTGGAACCAAAGCCTTTCTCATTTCTCTTCAATATTCCTCAAAGGTTTGCTAGAGTTTGTTCATTCCTGGCTTTTAAGCCCCTCCTCATTTCTCTTCATCTAATTGATTTCACAGACTTTTCACATTTAATCCAATGTGTTTGATTGATTGCTTGACATGTGTTGTTACCTAGTTAAGGTATTAATCAACACTTATTTAGTACCTATCATGTACCAGACACTGTGCTAAGCATATCGAGGCTAAAATGGGGTGGGATGGCTCCAAAATCACCCCAAAACTCATAATCAAAATGTGAAAAAGCTTGGTAAATTAAGGAACTACATGTAAAAATTAAAAGGTAGGCCTGATTGTAATCTCCTACACTTCCCTATTTCTTGCTGAGGACATTACCATCTTCTCATTCATGTAGATTCTGACTCTTCACTCTCAATAACCTGACACATCCAGTTAGTCAAAAATTCTTGTTCTTTCTTCCTCTACGACATCTTTTGTACACAATCTGTTCTGGAACGGACCAGGCCAAACCACTGGTAGTTTAGGATAGACATTAACATAAAACGATACACTAATCAGTCATTCAACACTTAACAGAAGATTTACAGAGCCATAACAGAAGGATATTTAAAAAGGATAGGCACCGCAAATCACCTTGTGTTGATTCAGCTGAGTGAAGCCACTCACACCAAATATCTGAGAGTGCTCTAAGACCTCATAGCTGCTTTGTGCTCTGGCAACGGTGACTTCAACAGTCTGATTTTTCCATCGACTGACTCAACCAAATCCTGAGGAATGTTTCATTATCCTGCCTCAAATTTCTCATGATTTCAATCCAAACTCCACACAACAGCCAAAGTGATTTTCCTAAAACTCAAATCTGATCATATCACTTCCTTAAGTAACAAACTACAGTGGTTCTCTATTACCTTTAGGATGCAAGAGAAGTTGTCCCACTTCATGTTTAGGACCTAACCCCAACCTACATATCCAGTCTTATCACATGCTACTCCTCTTCATCCACATTGTAGTATAGCCAAACCGTCCTTCCCATTATTCTTCCTACATGGAACTCCATCTCCTGTTTCTAAGCTCTCTGCACTGGCTATCCTCCCCTCTCCAATCCTTCTTGAAGTGTACACCTTCCTCACCTCCATCTCCCAAAATTTTTAGTTTCTTTTAAAGATCAGCTGAGGTACTAATGTCTTTACCTGAAGTTCTTTCAGTTCCTCCCAACTGTCAGTATCTTCCCTTTAAAACTACTGTGTGTCTATATAATTATATATGTTCATGTGCCTGACCCTGCTGGACTGTCAACTCCCTGAGTTCAGGGACTTTTTGTCTTGTTATCTCCATCATCTAAAACAGTAGGCACCCAATAAATGATTTTTGCTTGATGGAGTAACTATAATTTAACAGAATATTAATGATTATTAAATACATTTCTTGATAGATGGCCTACTATTTAATCTTTATTTAATAAACATAAGCTTTCTTTGGACTTTCATGAAATCTCACTAGAGAATTCTTGATACAATAATACATTATTTTACATGACCCTGAGGCCTAGATATTAATGAGAATGTTGATGAAACATGGCAACTCTTATTAATGTCCAACAAGCCAGACATTTGTGTCTGTAAATGAACAGAACAATTAAAGGAAGGAGGGAGGGGGATCATGCAGGGTAATGCAACAAACTCTTTGAAAAAAAATACCTTCTCCAAAAAAAACTGAATAAAGATAAAATAATCAGAATTCAAGGCATTATAACTGTGCTTAACATCTCTTTAGCACCTGAGGGAATAAATTCAATAACATCAAAAAAGAATTTGGGGAAGTTACTACAGAAACTAGCATGTTATTTAAATAGTAAAACTAATATAAGAAAATCTTAAAGGGAAACTAAAAGATAAAGGGATTTTAAAATTTCAATATTAAAATTAATAGAACTAGCAAATACAATTCCATTCAACTTTGTTTACTCAGACAGCACGATAAATAGAGCGTTGGACTCAACGTCAGAAAGACCTGAGTTTGAATGCTCCCTCAAACAATTGTTACCGTGTGAGTGCGGGCAAGTCATTTAACCTCTCTAAGCCTCAATTTCCTCATTTGTAAAACTGATTTAATAATAGCTCTTAACTAAGTGGCATTTAGGTGTCACAGTGGATAGAATGCTGGGCCTGGAGTCCAGAAGACTTATCTTCGTGAGTTCAAATCCTACCTTAGACACTAGCTGTGTGACCTTGGGCAAGTCACTTAACCCTGTTTGCTTCAGTTTCCTCATCTATACAACAAGCTAGAGAAGGAAATGGCAAATCACTCCAGTATCTTTGCCAGGAAAACTCCAAATGGGCTCACAAAGACTTAGATATGACTGAAATGACTGAACAACAACTTAACTATCAGGGTTATTATGCAACTCAAAAGAGAGAGCATACATAAAGCATTTTGCAAACCTTAAATCACTATAAATGCTAGCTATTAATCTTATGAGTTATTAGCTTTGAATTGATATGGATATCTACCAACTAATGAGCCCGAGACTAGAACTCAGAGAACTGTGGTTCAAGATTCATTTCTTCCTCTTAATAATTGTGTAATTGTGGGTAAGTCAGCTAACCTCCTAGACTCTCAGTTTCTTTGTCTGTTAAATAAAAACAACAAAATTTATAATATCTACCTCAAAGGGCTGTTATGAGGAGTAGAGATCATATATGCAAAATGATTTGTAAATATAATGTGCTCTGTATAAAAACAAACTATTTTTATTATGGAAAACAATAATTAAATGAAAGAAAATCCACCAAAGTTTGAATTAATAGAAGTTGGACAAATATTATACAAGAACAGAGTAGCAGTTAGTTAAGTTAATTTTGATAACAACCAGGAATTTAATTTTGACGTTTCTTAATGATTCCCAAAAGTTTTCAACCCAATTATCATCCATTCAATTGTATAAAGTATACCAATGTAACATCCTAGGAGACAGATTGAATAATACTTTTCTGTATGAATTTTTTCTTTTTTTTTCTCTCCAGAATTTTCAAATAGAATGCTTTGAAAGGAAATGTTACTATACAAAGCAGAGAAATCAATGAAAATTGACTAGGGGTTTCCTTCAGTGGATTTGTCACAGACTAACATTTGAATGGAAACACAGGGCTAATTGATCTACACAATACTCCTTTAAGAAAAGCTATAATAATCCACATTCAAAGAAAAAACTATGAAGTTTGAATGCAGATTGGAGCATATTATTTGCTATTTTTTTTCTCTTCTGTTGTGTTTTGTTTCCTCTTTCTGGTGGTTCCTCCTATTGGTTCTAATTCTTACTTATAACACCACTAATGTGAAAATATGTACAATAGGAATATATATGTATAGCCTATATCAGATTGCACGCCGTTTAGGGGAAGAAGGTGAGGAGGGAGGGGGAGAAAAATTTAAAACTCAAAAGTTTATGGAAATGATTGTTGATAATTCAAAATAAATCAATTTAAAAAAAGGAAAGCTATAATAACAATAACTAGCCTCATTTGTATAGCACTAAAGGTTTAGAACTACTTTCCTCAAAATAATCATGTGATATAAGTATTTAAACAATGATTAGCCCCACTGGAGAAATGAGAAATTGGGCTCAAAGGGTTAAGTAAGTTGGTCAAGGTCATATCACTAACATGTATTATAGCTTAAACTCAAACTCGTGGCTTCTAATTCTGAGGTGTCTTCTTCCCAGTACATAATATTATCTCCCTGAGATATCATTCTCCTTTTTCAATTATTATCTGTGATATCATCAAGTCATTTAATCTCCTACTCAATTTCCTCTTATGTGATGCACATAAAGTGATGTGCTAAATTAAGAGGATCAAATGAGGTAATGTTCATAAAGTGTTTTGTAAACTTTACAGCTGTATATGGCAGGTTTTACTATTATTATTAAGGGAGGATTAAGGATTCTAGGGGAGAAAAATAACTTGCCCAAGGCTTCTTAGATAGTGCTAAAGCAACTCCAAATAGGCATGTTACCATTTTAAAATAAAGAAATCCACATATGAATTACAAGGTTTTGTACATGGATATCTGATATGCCAATATAATCTGCTGCTTAAATCCACAGAATCTTTTCTGTACTGAACACTTTATCTGCTTCAGGTTTTCTCCTATTAAAAGTAAACTTTGTTTCCATGTATATGAATAAGATATGAAGATGAAGACATTTTGTACATGTATTTTTAAGTATATGCAATGTCTATTTAGAAGGGACTGACACAATTAGGGGCGTACACTTCACCATTAGTTCAAGGTGTTGATGGGATGAAATGAAGCATACATATGTCATTGAATAGTTTATTTTTGCCCTAATGTTGAAAAGATAGCACAGTAGCACTTAACTTGAGTAGAATGCTGACCTCCCTGCCTTATCTCCATATGGAAACTTATCTGGTTAACAGAGCAGTGTATGGGATTCAGAAATCCACCAAATCAAACCAGCCAAAAGGTCTAGGTCTGACTCTTTTATGCTCCTGAGACTAAGAAGCCATGTCAACACATCCAGAGGCAAGCAGGAAGCTGTATCAAGGAACACATAGCTTAAATCTTACTCCACTCTTAGGCCAATGAAGTTGTGGCTCCGTAGTCTTTCAAAGAAAATCTACCCTAACCTATATGGAGGATGAAGGGAAAGGTAAAGAAGGTACAAGTCTAGGTAGACATTGGTCCTATTACCAGAAGTGCCCTGATTTTCTGATCTATGCCTTTGTATATCTTTTCAATTTTGACAACACAACTAAATAAGTGCTTTCTTTGATCAATTTTGAGGTGCGATTACAGGTTTGCAAATGGAATGAAGATTTTTGCAGACTGAACCAAAAAAATACAAATAAAATGGTTTTAGACTAGGAAAAACTTGATGTAGACAAAAGGAATGCCATTTAGTATCTCTACCAGTTTGATCTTGATAACTAGCTATAAACATTTTCTTTAAGCTAGACCTACCAAATCCTGAAATAGGCTAATGAAGGTAATATAGTTCCCATTTTACAGATGAATCTGCTTGCTCAAAGATCTACTAAAAGCCTTAATACCATAATACACACCAAATTCATATCCAGGATTTCCCTAAAACTCATTGTAATTGAGTTTTTTGCACAACTCCGGAGGTATCTCATTTTCTGAAATGCTCAGTTTATGCATGTGAGTAATTTTAATGTTTCAGGTCTTTTTTTCCATCCTAAAATATTTCCCTATTGCAATATCTGTTATTCCAATAATTAAAAAAAAAGAAAAAGAGAAAAGAAATGGAAGAAGTTAGATCAGTTATCACTTAAGTGGAGTTTACTTCTTTGCCATGAAATTGCACCATGTAGAGAACATGAAAGAGTAAATATTGAAGTGAACTGAATAAATAAAATCATATCCAATAAATATGGAAAGGTATGTTTAATATGAAATATATAGAAATCGAAGGCTCAAACTATAGGCATCCAAATAAAAAATTTTCCTGTGACCTATTAAATCAATCAACATTTCTGGCCAGAAAAAAAAAAAGATAACTACCTCCAACAATCATGAGAAAGTAAAACCATTTTAAAAGAATAAATTTCTGAATGCTCTAAATCACTATTGATTAGAGAAATGCAAATCAAAACAACTCTGAGGTACCACATCACACCTATCAGAATGGCCAACATGACAAAACAGGAAAATGATAAATGTTGGAGAAGATGTGGGAAAATTGGAACACTAATGAATTGTTGGTGGAGTTGTGAAATGATCCAACCATTTTAGAGAGCAATTTGGAACTATGCCCAAAGGGCTATAAAAATGTGTATACCCTTTAACCCAGCAATAGCACTTCTAGGGCTATATCCCAAAGAGATCACACTAACGGGAAAAGGATCTACATGTACAAAAATATCCATAGCAGCTCTTTTTGTGGTGACAAAGAATTGGAAATTGAGAGGATGCCCATCCATTGGGGAATGGCTGAGCAAGTTGTGGTATATGAATGTGATGAAATACTATTGTGCTATAAGAAATGATGAACAGGCTGACTTCAGAAAAACCTGGAAAGACTTGTATCGTTTGATGCTGAGTGAAGTAAGCAGAACCAAGAGAACATTGTACACAATAACAGCTACATTGTGTTATGACTAATACTGATAAACTTAACCCTTCCAGGCAATACAAGGATCTAAGACATCTCCAGAGGCCTTGTGATGGAAAATGCTATCCACATCCAAAGAAAGAACTATGGAAGTTGAATTGCTATTTTTTTTCTCTTCTGTTGAGTTTTGTTTTCTCTTTCTGATGGTTCCTCCTATTGGTTTTAATTTTTACTTGCAATATCACTAATGTGAAAATATGTTTAATATGAATGTAAATGTATAGCCTATATCAGATTGTGCACCATCTTAGGGAGGGTGGTGGGGAGGAAGGGGAAGAAAAATTTTAAGCTCAAAAGCATATGGAAGTGATTATTGATAAATCAAAATAAATTAATAAAAAAATAAAATAAAAGAATAAATTTCTAATGTCAATCCATATATATAATTTCAGTTGGCTCCTATAAAAGCAACAGTATAATATAACATACCACTTAGGGAAAACTTAGGTTTTTTTTTTCTTTCACTGATGTTCTATTTAATGAAAGAACTATAAAATAAAACTAATTCAACATCATCATTAACTTGATCTGGAACTTGTTATCATCAGGAGCTGCAGACTTTGCTCAATTCAGGTTTGTAAGTTGAGAATGTGAACAGTTGTCCATTAGGGATCATGTTAAAGCCACTAACCTCATTTCAGTAAACCTCATAGCACATATAAATATGTTGCTAGAAATAAAATGTCACTGGTTTACCCCCTAAGTGAGCCGGCCCCATCAGGAAACTGGGTAGTAGTTTTAATAAAATGGGACTCATAAGTTTTTATTACATTTATAATGAATGCTTTTCAGTTTTATTGGCTCTTTGAAGGAGCAATTTAGTCTGTCTATTAAAACATGACTTTATATCCTTCACAACTTTCAGGTTTCAATTTTATGTTTCTACCACCATAAATATAAATGCAGATTCTGAGGTTTTAATAAAGGCATAAAAAGTTCTTTTCATTGATATATAACATTACAGGAAAAAGAGAACAGAAGATTAAAATCTCTTTTCTAGTCTGATTCCTTCTACATCCTTATCACCAAACTCATATTCTCAAAACCTATCACTAGTCACATCAAGTTATGTAATACACTCAGCTACTAATGTATTTGGATTCACGCTGCTGTATTCCCTCAATAGAAAGGACAATGAAACCTCTAAAATGGCATAGAACTACAGCAAGGAATAAAAGGCCCTCCAACTTAACTGGGTGAGATTTGTCTCAAAATTTTTATTATATGTGAAATGATCACATGATATGATATAATAATAATAATATTATAATAATATAATACTGGTTCTACTTACACAGAGACTCAAAATCACACCTACCACAGTACATCACAACAAATAATCTATTGAGACCAGAAGTATGTTTTCTCCTTACTTAGACACCAGTAGCAGTAGTAGTTATTAGTGGATGATAGCTTGCACCTACTAATTATCTCTAGCTTATTCTACATAAATATATGTGTGTACATATACATATACATATACCGTTATCTATCTATCTATCTATCTATCTATCTATCTATCTATCTATCTATCTAT
>NW_020954608.1:4574364-4701746 GCF_900497805.2 Vombatus ursinus | reverse complement strand
TATCTATCTATCTATCTATCTATCTATCTATCTATCTATCTATCTATAGTTATTGTCCAGTTGTTTTTAGTTGTGTCTGAGTCTTTGTGACCCCACTTGGGGTTTTCTTGTCAAAGAAACCCCACTGGAGTGGTTTACCATTTCCTTCTCCATATCATTTTATAGATAAGGAAACTGAGGCAAATGGAGTTAAGTGACTTGCCCAGGATCACACAGCTTTGTGCATAGTTGTTTGCATTCTGCCTCCCCAATTAGATGGTAAGCTCCTTGAGGGCAGGGACTGTTTTTGCTTTTTTTTGTAGTCCCAGAAATTAGCAGTGTCTAGCACATAATGATGAATAAATGCTTATTTCCTTGACTTGTTGACTTTTTTGTTCCTATGTATTTTTGTTCTCTTCTTTTAACTTTCTTCTGGCCTATAATCTTGCCAAATTACAATATGCTATTCAACAGCTGATGTGCTGGCACATACTGTATAAATAACTATAGGCACAATTCTTATGTAGTTCTGCCAAGGGAACAAAAGTATGATACAGTTCCCATGTGCTTAGAAACATGCAGACATATCTGTAACATAAGCATATCATTAAATACACATTTAGATTCTAGCTTCATTGGACTGCTGATGAAAATCAATGGCCGCTTTCATTGTGTCACATCAGAATTCAAAGGCAATTGCTACAATTTCAGGAAAACAATTTAATACATTTTTTTCTATAATTATCTATCATCTACTCAGTGATAATGAAAAGAAAGATACTGGTCTCAAAGAATTACTTTTGAAAAGTTGGCTTCTTTATTTATGTGGCTAAACACAAGTATTGAGATAAATACAACCCTCCAGACAAAAGGGGGTTTACCACAAAGAGATTTTTAAAGGTCAACATGTAGATGTCAAATAAAAAGTTTCAATTTCCTTTAATATTGCTTTACTCATTTGCTATGATTTCCAAGTTTTGTAGAAAAAAATCAAAACAATAATGTCCTATACATAGTAAGTACTTCATAAACACTTTTTTTATGTCTTGAATTAAAAACAAAAGTAAGTTAAAAAAAATCAATGCAATTAAAATCCCTCATAAAATTTAAATGTATCTTGATATCAGAGTTACCAACCAAAATGCATGCCTCTTAGTCCCCATCACTGTCTAACAATTTTCCTATGAATTCTAGTTTCAGGAATCAAATACAACAGAAGTTGTTATGCCCTCATAGCTTCCTCTCATGTAGGCGTCTGCTGCTATGAAAGTGGCTTCTTTCCCCCCAGGGAGGCCTGTCATGTAGGCTGATCTACTACACGTACCCCAGATTGGGGCAAAGATGAGTGTCCTCACAGTCAGTTTTACTCCTGAACCCAGTCAGTGATTCAAGTTCCTCCACTTTGTAGTAGGTTGCTGTGCTCTAATGATCGACAGTAGAGAGGATATGTAGAATTGACTCTCCTTTACAAAGTAGCTGAAACTGATAAAATACAGCATCAAATGGAAAGAGAGCCTATGATGCAGGGGAGTCTGAGGAAATGGAACTGCTTCTTTTTTGGAATAGGACAAAGGATGTTAATAAGTCATCCCACTGTAGGAACTCAGTTGATTCAATATATGTTGATTAGTAGAGATCTAAAGGAGACTTCTATGCATATAACTTTGTGGTTTAGCTTCACAGCTACCCATGAAGTTGGGCAAGCTTAGATTCTGCAAATTTAAGAGTTGACCTCTTGTCCCAAGCCACCAAAATTGATGAGAAGAGTGAGACAATTAAAAAGGTAAGTAGGAGAGGTGAAAGCTGTCTCATATCTATAAAATCAGGAGTAAGAGAGAAGAAAATGACCTAGGATAGAAATTTTTAATCAATATTTGAGAGAAAATTGCTTACAAAATAATTTATTTTTTAAAGATTGCTTCCTTTTAAGTAATTTTGCTTTTAAAAAATGAATACATAGAAGGAAAAAGAGCATAGTAATTACACTGATCTAAATATTAATTTTTAATGAAAAGGCATTACTATTTGACACATTGTATGAGAAAAAAATTTTCAAGAGGCCTGAGCTATTAAAAAGATTGGTAGACTTAGACTGAAAACATTAGGAATTTACTACTCATAAGTCAACTGACTTCACACCTCTATTGTTGATTCAGCATGTAAGCTTTAGTTTAAAAAAATTGTTAATGTTATCCAACTTTGGGTACCCCTGGTATATCTGGAAGAAGGTAAAAAGTCCTACATAGAGACTGTCAGCTTTACAACAGGGAGTACTGGTCATCTTGTCTTTATCTTTGTATCTTCTTTTGCAGAAAGAAGGGAGAAAGAAGGAAAGGAAAAAAGAAGGAAACCACAAAGTCATATGCATAGAAGTCTCCTTTAGATCTCTGCTAATCAACACATATTGAATCAATTGAGTTCCTACAGTGGAATGACTTATTACACCTTTTGTACTATTCCGAAAAAGAAGCAGTTCCATTTACTCAGATTCCCCTGCATCATAGGTTCTCTTTCTATTTGATGCTATATTTTATCAGGAAAGGAAAAGAGGAGGAGAGACGAGGGACAGAGAACCAGGCAGATGGACAAGTAGGAGTGTCTACAAAACATGCATCTAACTATAACAATGAAATCTCAGTAAGACAGTTGCCATAAGGATAAACACTTATTTCATTGATGGAGAGAGGTCCAAGTGAGGAATTCCCTTTATTAATGAAAGTTGGCAATTCCTTTGTAATTTGTAGTCTTAGAGATTTCACTAGGGCAATAAGAGTTTAAGTAACTTGGAAGTATGTGTCAGAGGACTGACTTGAACCCAGGTCTTTCTGGATACCAAGCTTCTCTGTTCTCTACATCAAGCACCTACTTTCTTGAAAAGCTACAGAACATAGGACCTCTCTCAATCATGATTTGCAGTACCTTAGAGACAGCTAAGTTCTATAGTGGATAAAGTGTTTGCTTTGGAGTAAGGAAGAAATGAGTTCAAAGCTGCTCAAATATTTACTAACTGTATGACCTTGAGTAAATTTAATTTAACCCCTGGGTTTCCTCAACTGTAAGATGGGTGTAATAGGAGCACCTACCTCAAAGGGTTGTTGTGAGGATCAAATGAGATAATATTTGTAACGTGCTTAGCACAGTACCTGGCACATAGGAAGTGCTTAATAAATGCTTATTCCTTTTCTTTCTTTCCCTTCCCTTAGAGCCATTACACTTTCTATTCTTGTTTGTCCTTAGTTTTCTGGTATTTTTGTTTGTTTGTTTGTTTGTTTGCTTTTTGGTGAGGCAGCTGGGGTTAAATGACTTGCCCAGGATCACACAGCTAGTAATGTTAAGTGTCTGAGGCCCAGATTTTGAACTCAGGTCCTCCTGACTCCAAGGCTTGAGTTCTATCCACTGCGAAACCTAGCTGCCCCGTTTGTCCTTAGTTTTCAAAGAGGACCAATGCAATCGTAAGAGTGATGTTTGACTTGTGTATGAATTGAATTTAAGTGAGACAAAGTTGCACAAAGTCATCAGCCTCACTCTCTCTTTCAGAGTTATCAAGGTCTAGTGGCAAGACAAAAATCAAGATGACTGGAGACGGCCCAGGTTGCAGTGAATGACTTTGGCATCTTTGATGTCTGACCAAACTCAAAGCACTCCACAAATTGTTCTTATCTAACCATTCTGACAGAAGAAGTCTTTACATGCTCGAGGTAGACATTTCCCTAATTCACTGATAGTTTTGAGACCTGTCACTTACCCTCAACCTGGTTTAGCTCATCTGCTGAGACAGTTTTACCAGTGTGTGCTCACTGAGAATGCAACAGCTTCTTGGAGTCACAGGTGAGAGTTAGGTAACAGGTTGACATCAAAGGTGGATGAGCAGCCCTGGGAAGGCCTTGGCAAGCCCTCACATCAGAGGTGCTAGTCTTCCCTGAACACTCCATATACCCTAAAATAAGTAATATTGTTGTTTCAATAGAAGAAACTAACTTGTCAGTCATGCTCTTAAAACCTAACCATTCCAGATTTCACTCATCTAGGAGATAAATCATTCATCTATATAATAACCCATCACTTTTTATAATACTATCTCTCTAGTGGGTGAAAAGGTACTTTGTCCTGTCCAAAAATTATTCAATGGAGGAAACAAATCCTGTCATGAGTGATTTTGAAAGTACTATTGCAAGTCCATAACACTCACTGATGCAGACATCTCATGAGAGTCTACTTTTAAATGCAATTTGAAATTCCTTTTCTGTTCAAATAAATTAAAATATGAAGCCTAAGGCACATACCAGAAATTTCATTTTAGTTTATAATGAACCCCAAAGCGCTTGCAATCACCCCTGCATTATGACACATATGAAAAATTGCTTCTGATTAAAATATAACACCACCTTGTACAACTTCTATACAGAGTGGCTGTATAATAAATGTTGGCTGGTTTACAATTACATATATATATATAACATATACATATATATATATGTTCATAGATATACTTAACAAACAATAAATAAACATTATTAAGTGCCTATTATGTGCCAGGCATTTTGCTGAAGCACAGGGGATACAAAAAAGAGGCAAAAGACACTCCCTGCCTTCAAAGGGCTCAAATCTAAGAGGGGAAACAACAAGCAAATACATAGAAAGCTGCAAAATAAATATCAAATAATTATCAGAAAAAAGGCACTGGAATAGAGAATGGTTAGAGAAAGTTTCCTGTACAAAATGAGCTTTGAGTTGGGACTTTGAAAAAGCCAAGTAGGTCAGTAGGAGGAGGAGAGGAAAGAGCACATTCAGGCATGGGGGCCAGCCAGAAAAAAAATGCTTGGAGCTAAGAGATGGAGTGTCTTCTTCAACAAACAGTGTGAAGGTCACTGGATGGAAAAGTATGTACTGCACAGTAAGAGGTAAGAAGACTGGAAAGGTGGGAGGGATTTAGGTTATGAAGGGCTTTGAATGCCAAACATAGCACTTGGTATTTGTTCCTGGAGACAACAGCTAGCCACTGGAGTTTACTGAATCGGGGAGGGTGGTGACATAATCAGATCTGTGCTTTAGGAAGATCACTGCAGTGGTTTAATGGATTATGGACTAGAGTTGAAGCAGGCAGACTCCACAGTAGGCAGTTGCAATATTCCAGATGTGAGGTAATAGGGGCTTGCCCTAGAGTGGCAGCAGTGTAAGAGGAGAGATGGGGGGATATTCTAGAGATGTTGGAAAGGTGAAATTGACAGGCCTTAGCAACGGATTGCATATAGGGGATGAGAACTAGTGAGGAATCCAGAAAGACTCATAGATTGTCAACCTGAGGGACTGGGAAGTGTTGCCCCCTACAGTAATAGAGATGGTGGCTTTAGGAAGGGGCATTTAGAGGAAAAGATGATGAATTCCATATTGAACATGATGATTTTAAGATGTCTACTGGACATCCAGTATGAGATGTCTGAAAGACAGTTAGAAATGTGAGATTGAAGGTCAGCAGAGTTGGGGTCAGGACAGGTAGATTTGAGAATTATCAGCATAGAAATGGTAATTAAATCCATGAGAGTTGATGGGATCTCCAAGTGAAGATACACATATATTTGTGTACATATGAGTATAATTTTTATTGAAGTAAGAAGTGCACATACGCACATACATACATATGCATCAATAGATACATATATATATACACACACAAATATATACACATCTTGGCTTCCTTCCCTTTTCTGTACCTGTATCTTCAAAGGTGACTTTTTCAGTAGCACCACTTGACTTGTCCATTCTAATCACCTCAGCAAGAAATGAAGGACCCAAACTCATCACTTCTAGACAAGACAAATCAAAAGCCCTACTCTTTTGGGTGGGGAACTATTATGTCTTTAGGCTTCACTAAGTAATTGGTCTAAATATTAGGTATCTGTAGCTACTATTCTTTTGCAGCCTTTTTGTTTAATTCACCAAAAAATTACAAAATAGTAAAAAGAAAAAAAGTAAATGTGTATTACATCATTAACTTGTGATAATGCTTTCCTTTAAACTATATCTGTGTCAAAGTTTTATTTTATTATCATAGAAGTTACTCAGGAACTGCTGTTCAGTACAAAACCCCCAGTAGACACACATATATGATAGTAATGCACATGAAAGCAGAAATTATCAAATGCCTTACTTGGGTGCATGTAAGAAACATCTATCATGACCAACCTTGGATAATAATAGCTTCCTTTCTTTAACGCAATTTTGACATAATCTAAAAATTTCCATGGTCCCTTGCCTTTGAGAAAGCCATCATTAGTGTACATTCCGGACTGGCATTTCCCTTTCCTTTATCCTTGCCAATGAGCTGAATCCTAATGTTTATCAGTCTCGGTCATACCTTTATCATTTCCAATCTCTACAAGATATCTTAAAACAGCTGGGAACAAACCATTCAACTTGCTTTCTCTTAAATACAAGCATTTCTGACATTTATACCACTAGGTTTTCAGTGATTCTATTTCATAAGATTGGTTTTTAGACCATCATCTTTTCTGTCAGTCTCTTCTTCACTGAATATTGGTTATCCCAATAATTCCTAGAGTATCACAAATCAATGTCCACTATTCTCTAGCTGATCAACAATCTACCAGAAGTGGAATGCAGCCAGACTGTTCACAACACATGTGCTTTCTTCTTCTAACTGCTCTCAGCTCAGAGGACCTCCTACTAAAATAAACTTCCATTAAATACTAAGGCTCAATACTTGCTGTTTTAGAGCTCCCAATCAGCAATTAATGCCCTCAAACAGAGTCCATTATGGTGTTTTATCGATTGCATGGATCACACATTTGGTTTTATAAGTCCACCACAAAGCATGGCCTTATCCAATTTGCTGATATTTTAACAAGATTTTCCTCAAGATCCTTTGATGAAAGAAAGTTTTTAAAGCTTTTTTGGACGTATTTTTATTTCAGATATTTTGGTAAAATATGTGATAGTAGAATCAGAAACAGCTTTTAATATATAGGTCATGATTGATTAGAATGAGGAATCAAGGCAATTCCTTTACAAACCTTTTAAACTTTCAGATTTCATGGCTGAGTTATCGCAAGGAGATTTTGCCATTTGGTTATGTCCTAGTCTAAAGACCTAATTTTTCACATTCAGGTTACGGAATGTTTGTAATGGTTAGGAAGTCTAATTACGAAGATCTTCTTTCAAAGGTTCAGAAAGAGAGGAGAGATCATTACCTGATCAAACTGTATGCAGAGGAGAAAATAAGATTACTAGTTTTAGGACTTAGCAGGGAAGCAGGCTGGCTTGGATATAGAAGCAGAAATGAGTAAAACACAGACATAGCAATTAGAGGTTTGGATGACATATGTGTGTGTAGGCATATGTCAGTGGCTCAAAGTATACAGGTGTGGGATGATAGAAGTGTTTCTAGGTAAGGAACATGTGGGAAATAAGATAAAAGAACAGTAGGGCTTTTATGCTTTGGAGGTTTTATGGTAAAATCTTATTACCATATTTACCTTTACTTAAAAAAAAAAAAACTAAGATTGTAACTAAAGTTTCACAGTTCCTAATATGTTATCACTACTCAGATAATTAGGTTTGGGAGCAACAGATATTTTTAATTAGATATCTCAAAGCAAGTACCATTATAATCATGTAATTATCCTTTGAGGCAGATTTATGTACAAATACTTTAACCATCCATTGCCTTTGTACCATGAGCCCTGCCTCTGTATATGTAGTGTCAAAAACAAGGAAAATAAGTTTGTATACTGAACAACATCTCTGATCAGAAAGTGCCAAAAACCAGAAGGCTGCAATTTTATTTTATTTTCCAGCACTTGGAAAAGAAGTTACTTTCATTAAGTAGTTTTTAATGTTTACCAATGAAGCTAGTTAAAATCAAAGACCAATATGTAGTCACAGCTCACAAAATTGGTAAGGTTAGTACTAATTTTCAATTTTTTCACTTATCAATAAAGCCTAAAGATATTTATTGGCCTAATTGCAAAACAACTAAAAAATATCCGACCAACGACTGATGAGATTGCTCAGCAGGGTGATTTTTTTTCTGCAGTAAAGTGACTTCCTACAATGACCCCAAAGTATGGCTCAATTTTCAACAAAAGAGGGACTTTTTTTTTCTTTAGAATACAATTTTTCAACATAAAGCACCAATGAATTTCTAAGTTATGGTCCGATTATTTCTTTTCCATACCACAAAATACAGTTGTTCTAAATCCAAATGACCTAATTACTCTTAATTATGATTACTAGTTTTAGGACTTAGCAGGGAAACAGACTGGCTGGGCTATGTGAGCAAAGATCAAGTGGAATGAGAAAGGTCACCAAATATATCTTGGTTTCAGTATTCTCCATTTGGCTTTCCACCTCCCTCTCCTGTCCTACCCTATTCCACTCTGTAAGCCTAATCCATAAGGTTTTCCTTATTCCTCCTGACATTATTCCTAGGGTGTTCCTGATCCTAACTTAGCAAACAGCCTCTCCTCTTTTTTCTAGCACCTCTTAACTACAATTAACTCAGTCAAAGAAGCTCATGAGGAAAAGTTCATGATGTAAAGAATAAAGGAAACTTATCTTTCCACCTTTGTTCTGAGAATTATAGAAGTTTAAGCAAAGGACATTATTCCAACTGAGTTATGAAAGGTATCTTTAAAGTTTTCCAACTGGTGCCTCGTATATCCATAGAGCTAGAAGAGGGTTTCTTTCAGAAGCTACCTAATCCACCCTGCTGACTGTAGGAAGCATTCTCTTTCTCTAGACAGATGGGAGGCCTCAATGATTGTCAGAGAAATTGATTCTGTAACTTCTCTTTGTAACCCCCCTCAAGAGCCTCCCCACTTTTACAGGAATGAAGTGTACTCCCCTTGTACCTGTAACTGCTACAATACTGCTTTTTCTATCTGAAATGTACAAAACCTTCAGTCCCACCTGTCCAGTCCCTTCCTATCAAGTCAAGTGTCATCTCTTTCATTGGGCCTTCCTTGATTACTCCCAAAAGAAGTACTCTTTTCCTTTTCTGGACTAACATAGAACCTCACTTTTTTCAGCAAAATATTATGCTTCTTTTTATAGCCATATATTCATAATACATATATACATATATGTGTGTGTGTGTGCGTGATTTATCTCTGTTTCTAAACTGTAAGCTTCATAAGGGGAGGGATCACCCCCAGGCCCCACACAATGTATTACTACTTAATAGAATTTTTATACTGATTTGAATTGTTCTTTGTACAAGCTTCATTACATTACAATCTTGTAAAAAGAAATGGATAATGAATAAATTTGTTGAGTGAATAAAGACCTTTTCCTTTTTCATATAATTAATGACTCCCACATGAATAGGTCTTACACACAAGATGTATAGAAATGAGTTTACACTATAATTTGAGAAAAAAAAAAGATGAGATCTTCCCTATTGCAACATTTCTTCCTTTGTCAGCCATATTGCATTAAATTTCATGATTGAAATATCACTGTTTTGGGCTAACACTTTCCACACACATCCTTCATTATTGCATAAATATTCCCATGATGTCAGTAGAAAACTGTTATTTATAGGACTTAGAGCTATAAGGGACCTTACAGGCAATCTAATTTAAGTCCTTCATTTTACAGTTGTGGTATGGAGTCCCAGAGATGTCAAGTGACTTTGGACAAGGTTATATAAATAGTAAAAAATAGAGGTAGGATTTGAACTCAGGTTCTCTACCTACAAATCCTGTCCCCTTTCATTTTACTTCCATTAGTTCTAGGATTTTAGTTGTAGCATTTTTTTTCCATTTGTGTATTACCTAACTGCAGCTAGGTGGTATAGTAGATAGAGCACTAGGCCTGGAATCAGGAAGACCTGAGTTCAAATCTGGCCTCAGACACTTACTAACTGTGTGACCCTTAACCTGTTTGCCTCAGTTTCCTCATCTGTAAAATAAGCCAGAGAGGGAAATGGTAAACCACTTCAGTATCTTTGCCAAGAAAACCCCAAATGGGATCATGAAGAGTCAGATGTGACTGAAATGACCAAACAATTACTGCAGATACATTCAAAAGATGTCAGGATGGCCTTTACCAGCATGTGTTCTATATAGTCTGATTTCCAGTACAATTGATGCTTACACTGGGATCTTTTGTGGCAGTCTGTAGGCAGCAGTTTTAACCAGAGTTGACAGAAAGGTACTTTCTTGACTTCAGGCTACTCCCAGTCTACCCAATTCATTTGAAGGCTGAATATGTTTGGAGACTTTTTAGATTACCTCTTCACTGTAGTGCCTTTAAGGCTTAAATACACAGACTGATTCCCACTAGTACTTTTGCCCTGTCAAACACAGCCTTCAGAGCACATTTCTCAAGACTCAAAGGATAATTACATTTTTATAAGCAAGCTAATTCTTCAGGCATTTTTTTCATGCCTTTGTATTTTAACCTAGTCATCTAGGCTGTTATTAAAAAACAACTTGTTATTCCTAAAGAAAGACATTTCAATAGAAATGTTAACCAAAATTTGTCAGGCACTCTCAATTGAAAAACTGGAAAATACAAAAAAGACAGCAAAACTTAACTGGAATGGTGAGGGAAGAAAACAACTAAATCCAGATTTTCCCTTTCCTGAAGGGAGCTAAGACAACATTTGTTCATAAAAAAGGATTCCTCTTTAATTAAATATTTAAAAGTGAAGGATATTTGAAAACTAAGAGTTAAACAGAATGGGAAGCAGGTGGTATGTCTGCTGCCCAATACATAGCTTTGCTTATGTCTCTGTGTGCAAAGTGATACAGGAAATGCCTTAATTCACCTCATATGTATGGACAGTATTCGTTCAGGCCTGCACAACTTGTGGCCTGCCAAAGGATTTTGGGCAGCTTGTGAAAAATGTAGAGGAAAACATCCTCTACATTTTTTCACAGGCCACAGGTTGTACAGGTCTGGGTCAGACCAAGGAACTGAAATTAGAGCCTATCTCCATCACTTGCAGGTTATTCTCACTCATTTAGTCTTTTCAGTAACATCTTGTTAAAAGATGGCACTTATGATTACATGTGGATGCTTCCTGACTTAGCTGTCATGAATATCAGCCAAACCTCTATATTTTTCCTCCTGTGACAATGAAGGACCAAGCATACCACATAACGAGAGAGCACAAAACCATTGCTCAGACACTTTCTAGTTTGGTTATTCTGGTAAACACGAAGCAGCCTGAGAGAATGGAAAGAGGGATGAACTCTACTTTAGAAGGCCTACCTTCCAATTCCAGCTCTACCATTGGCCTCAGGCAAGTAATTACACTTCTCCTCTTCAACTTTGTCATTAATAAAATGAGATGTCATGATAAAATGAGATTAATAAAATAAAAAATAGGAACGGAGGAAAGAAGGAAGGAAGGAAGGAAGGAAGGAAGGAAGGAAGGAAGGAAGGAAGGAAGAAAGGGAGGGAGGGAGGGAAGAAGGAAGAGGGTGGAAGGGAGGGACAGCATTTATTAAGTTCTTTATTGTGTACCAAAAGCAGTGGTTAAGTGCTAGGGATACAAATACAAAATTGAAGATAGTTCCTTACCTCAAAGAGCTTTCATTCCAAAGATAGGGACAATATATATGAGAGAGTGGTTGTCAGGGAGGACCATCTAGATTTACAAAATTAGCTGGATTATAAGTGTAGCATTAAAGCAGTAGATTGGCACACTTTCAGTAGCAATGGCTGCATTGATTTGATTGTTGTCCTAGAACTGGTAAATGAAGGTAGAAGTGGGGAGAGTCTAATGGGAGTAGTAGGAGGTACTCATCAATCAGGTCTGGAGGCATGCCAGGGTGGGACTTCCACAGCTAAAGGGATAAAGTATTTCAGAGGTTTTACTGGTGATAAGAGAGGGGAGGTGAAAATCTCCAATTGATCTCTAATAATCAATGAAAACTTCACAGGATGGTGATGAATCTAATCAAATGTTCTACTCCCAAGCAAACTTCAAGGATGGTATAGGATAGTGATTCAATTTAATAAGCATTCACAGATACTCAAAACCTAGTACTATGCTAAATGTCACAAAAGGGTCCAAAGACTTTACAGCATTATTAAGGAGAGCAAACCTTCTTTACAAATCAAATAGATACATCCTGGTGATTAATCTCTCTCAATTCTGCTAGTCCTGGGTCCTCAGACAACAGAGTCCTATTGCCAAGCCTGCATTCAAAGCCTTCCTGACTTGCTAAGCTATCCTAGAGTTTGTGCTCTGAAAGTGACTTTGCCTAGTGAGAACAGTAGGACTATTGGCTATTATGAACAATGCTAGCAACACAACACTGGGGTTGAAAGCAGACTCGATGTAAGGATTCTTACGGTTTGTGATACACTGGTACGGTCTTTAAAAACCTAGGATTGCACCTCCATGTTATGAGGATGCCTCAGGCAAGTCTTTAATAGAGGAATCAGTGATTACAATGACAAAATGAGTTGTGTAGATGATTGTATGTTCATAAGGATGCCAGGATAAGAGGTCTGGAGCTGGAAGGGAATTAAGAGGCCATCTTGTCCAATGCCCTCATTTGACATATGACTAGGGATCTTACCAGCCAGGGCTAGCCTGATTTCATGAAAGAGAAAATTCAATACATGCTACAGGAAGGTTTCCAAAGGAGGTGGAACTTAAGCTAGACCCTGGAAGATGGACAGGTTTTAGATATGCAAGGAGGACTAGTCAACAGATTAAAGACAGGTGGAACAATATGAAAGCATGAGGAAAGCACTAAGATGGAACTGAACAACTGAAAGTAGTGGGTATAGAAAATGATGTGCTTATTGGCCTGACTGAGCCAGAAGGTTCCTGTTGGGAAGTGGGGCCAAATAATCTAAAAAAAAAAAAGGTTAAACAGAGGAGGCCTTAAAAACCCAGTTGAGTCGTTTAGAATGTATTCTATTGGCAAATAGGAACCATTGGAGATTTTTGTGCAAGGTAGTAACATACTGGCTTTAGAAAGTGGTATTCAGAACTGATTGGAAAGGGAAGAGATTTCTTATAAATAGGGATTCTAGGTAGCATGTGAGTATGAGGTGACAAGGGCTGGCCCTAATTTGGTAGCAGTAAAAATAGAAAGGAAAAGATTAAAGTGAGAGACATTTCAAAGAGAAAAACAACAGAACTTTAGGAAAAGCTACATACGCAGGATAAAAGCTTACACAAAGATAATTAAAATATCTGTGCCCAAGAGATAGAGAAAAAAATGGTGGTCCAACTGAGGGGAAATATTAAGGTGGTCCAACTAAGAAAAAGAAGTTCACTGGAAGGTAGAATTAGATCCTTTAAGGGAAGATGTTTTTACTCTTTCTTCAATTGTGTCTGACTCTTCATGACCTTATTTGGGGTTTTCTTGGCAAAGACACTAAAATGGCTTGCCATTTCCCTTTCTTGCTTAGATGAGGAAACTGAGGTAAACAGAGTTAAGTGACCTGCCCAGGGTCATGCAGCTAGTAAGTGACTGAGGCCAGATTTGAACTCAGGAAGATGAGTCTTCTGGACTCCAGGCCTAGTACTCTATCCACTGAACCACCTAACTGCCCTTTGGGAAGTCTTAATTTAGACAATGAACCTGAGGTAACAGCAAATGTGGAAATGCTGTCACCATTTCTTACCTGGACTACTACAACAGCCTTTTCATTGATAACCCTGATTCTAGTCCTTCTTTTCCCCAATCCATCTTTTACATAGCTAACAACTCATATTCCTAATCATAGATCTGACGTTATTCCTCCCTTGCTTGAGGAGCTTCAGTGTCTACCTTTTGCCTTTGAAAAAAAATACGAACATTTTGGCATTTAAAACCCTTCACAATCTGACTCCAGAAGATTTTTCCCTTTTGATTTTGCATTGCTTCCCTTCAACACATTATCTGTTCTAGGCAAATTGACCTACGTGTTATTTCTCATACATGGAATTTCATCTCCTGTTTCCATCATTTACATATACTCCACCCCATGCCTGGATTGTTCTCCCTGCTTATGTCTCCCTCTCAAAATCCTCAGGCGTCTTTAAGACGCAATTAAATTGCTAACATTTACAGAAGGCCTTTTCTGACAGCCTAGTTGTTACTTCTCTTTATATATGTTTCCTTTATCTGTTTATATGCTGTACTCCTCCTGCCAACCCCGGTAGAAAATAAGTACGTTCAGGGTAAAAATTGTTATTTTCCACCTTATATTTCTAGTCCTTAATAAAGCTTTACTGAACTGAATTGTTCAGTATTGAACTCAATAAGTTCTTGAAAAAAATTATGATCTTCTTACTATTTCTCAACCTTCCCTCTTTCTCCCAAGTCAGAAAGTCAATTCTAACTTATTAGGGCAGTCAGAACACAAGATTTCTCTTCGTCATTCACTGTTACATGCAACAATGGAATCTCTAAACCTGACTTTGCCTAGTGAGAGCAGCTGCGTGAACACTGATCACAACAGGATACTGGGGATGAAAGCAGAACCTATGTAAGAATTCTTGCAGTAATGTTAATGTGCCGTATTTGTCCACAACAGTAGACCATGTTCAAGTGGCTAAGTCCCTTACAAGGCCCTAACAAGTATCCTTCATTCTAAGATTCATGGATATATCACTGATTCTCAGCCAGGCATTCAGACTCTTGACTGGTATTTACCTTCAAACATTTATTTACTTTTTGCTTTTCTTGCTAAGCAAGATATCCTTCACAGGACATCCAGTCCTTAAAGGTTCTCTCTCCACTTCACTTTTCTGTATTCCTTCCATACACATTCTCCTGATAAACTTACAAGAGGCAGCTTTCTCTCCTGACTAACTCTATCTGCCAATTAAACCTGTAGCTATATCTGGCTAATTAATTTTAATTCTTTTAAGAAGTAGGCCCATCTGAAGGTTGTCTTGTAAGTTCCGAATGTAACATGATGTGATGGAAATTTTGAGTACTGGCATGCAGTCACAAAACCTTGATTCATATCATCATTATTATACTTATGTGCCATATAATCCTGGGCAAGTCACTTAACCTATCTGACCCTCAGTTTATTCACTTGTAAAATGGGCACACCTATACCTGTGCTACCTACCTGATAAGGCTGTTGTGAGAAAAGTGCTTTGTGAATGCTAAAGTGTTATACAAACATATAATTATTGTTGATTTTGTTATTATTCTTATTAACAATAAAAATAAAATAACAGAAACAAAAAGGTTTCTAATTAAAATTATAGAAACTCCTTTAAAAGTCAGGATATTCTATCCTATTATATTGTAGTTTTTATTGAACTAACCAATTTTTTTCTTTTTAAAATGTAACTTTTATTTTAGCTTATTTTTTTCAATTAACAACATTAATTTTCTCTCCTTCCCATTCCCACTGAAAAAACAAAAACAAAAACAAAACCCGTGTAACAAAAATGAATAGTCAAGCAAAGAAAATTTCCACACTGATCATGTCCAACAACAAATATAAAAAAACAAAAACAAATTACCTCCCCCAAATGCATGCCTCAATCTGCACTCTGAATCTATTACCTCTATATTTAGAGGAGGATCCCACAATTCATTGTTAGTCCTCTGGAATTGCATTTGGTCGTTGTGTTGATCAAAATTCCTAAGACTGTAAAACTTATTTTGTCTTTGCACTATTATTTTATAAGTTGTTCTCTAGTTCTGTTCATTTCTCTTTCTCATTTATACAATCTTCCCAGGTTTCTCTGAAATCAAAATTCTCTTCATCATTTCTTACAGCACAATAATATTCTATTCCATTTATGTGATAACTTATTCAGCTTTTCCCAACTAATGGGCATCCTTTCAGTTTTTAATTGTTTCCCATCCAAAAAAAATGCTAGAAACATTTTTATACATATGGGTCTTTTTCCTCTTTGTTTGATCTATTTAGGGGTATAGATATAGTTCCAGTATCACAGGATCAAAGGGTATTTATTATTTAATAGCTCTGGGGACACTGAATTAGCCAATATTAACCCACCTCTCAATAACCAGAATACTTAAGCCTGGGAAAACCTGAATGATTGTATCATATAATTATTAAAGTGAGTAGTCAATGAAAATTACCATAAAATATTTTAGTCACCACTTCTATTTCCTCCTTCACAAAACCATTTGTTTTTCCTTCCTAAAGCACCAAAGTAGCTAAATTGATATATCTGAGTTATACTCCCTGACCTATTCAATAGAAGGCAAAAGGATGTAGAAAGATGTGGAATGGTGAGAGGTAAGGAAAGAGAATGGAAGAAGTTTCAATGTATTTCAAACTATGAACAAATAATATTTGGTCATAACCAGCTTTTTTAATGTAAGTTATATCTTTAATGTTTGCCATTTGGTACCTCAGTCTGAAAGCATGGATGGAGTGATGTAAAACCAATTTGTAAGTTGAACAGCAATTTCTTGACCTTACTTCCTCCCCAGCAGACTCTCCTATCCTCTAATCTTTTATCTTTGAGTATCAGTATTCTTTTCCTAGAATGTCATTTTTCTGCTTTCTGATAAAATTTTATAAAAATCAAGAAAGGCAAATTTGTAGTAGAAACTCTGTCAATACTAAATGAAATCAATCTTCCTTTGCTTTATGCAATGCTAAGTACATTGTCAGCAGCTATATTTTTCTAATTCAAAACATGGAAAGAAAGGACAAAATGTAAACTTTCTAGAAATGCTTAAGTTGCATCTAAATAAAACTTCTACAGTTGAAAACACTTCATATCATACTGATAGTTTTGTTAAACATTTATTATAGCATATAGCATGTATTGATGATGGTCAATTAGTGTCTGCTGGATGGATTAATGAACCTATGAAGTACTTTGTCGATTATTTGCATATGAGGAACATAAATATAAGATGACGTAGGATTAAGTTTAAGGCCAACTTTAAGGTATAAATACCACTGTACAGCATAGATCTCTAGTCAGGGGAAATAGAACAAGTTTCTTCAGGTCTTTTCATACAAAAGAAAAAAAAGGTGATAGAAAAAAGCAACAGCATCATTTTCCCCAGTTTTACCTATATCCCAGGACCTTCCCATATAGAGAACTTTCTCCCACCCATATACCCATGGACTTACATAGTCATCTAGTGGTCTATCTATGGTAGGTGATTAGCCAGCAGCAATGAATAAAGTACTGATTTCAATGAGTTAGTCACTAGGAAAGATCTATGTAAGTGCAGTGGTGAACTCTCACAAAAAGCTTAGTCTTTAAGAATAATTATGCACAGTGGCCTGGGTTGCAATTTTTCCTGAGGATGAGGCTGGGGAGCCTACCTCTGGGAAGTCATGATGAGGTGTAATGGAAGTCCCTTGGAGAGAATTTGAGGCTTACTTATTCTATAACTGGTTCCAAACTGCTAATCTAAGTGGTAAAGAGGAGCCTTTTAAAGTGGCTGGAATGCATTCGAAAGTCAGTAGTCAAGTGGAGCCTCACCATCCTTTCTCAGTCTGACATCTTCCTGACAGTCAGTGTCCTACTGAGAGAAGAGAGACAATGCTTTAAGGAGACAGGCCTCAGGCCCTCTACCTCTGAGACTAACATGGGATCTTGCCTCTTTGCTTTGGTGTATATTTGTTCATTTTAAGTGAAGGAGATTAATCTGGAGGGTATAGCCTTGTGAGTTTCAAAAGACTAGGAGAATGAGCTACCCAAGCTCCAGGAGTCCAAGAGTAGAGTCCAGGACACTGACTTTTGGGAAGAGGCTTAGACTGGGTGTCAAGACACCTGAGTGAATATTAAACTTTGTGGGATGATGATGATGATGATGATGATGATGATGATGATGATAGCATTTATATAGAGCCTACCACCCAATGTGGTAAGTGCTTTGCAAATATTATCTCATTTGATTCTCACAGAAACCCTGGACATAGGTGTTATTTTTATCCCTATTTTACAGTTGAGGAAACAGATAATTAGAGAGTAAGTGACTTGTCCAGGGTTACACAGCTAGTAAGTGCCTGATATCCTATTTGAACTTAGGTCTTCTTAATTCCAGACCCCAGTGCTCTGTGCACCTAGAGTTTGGATTAGATGATTTTGAAGGGGTGTGTGTGTGTGTGTGTGTGTGTGTGTGTGTGTGTGTGTATGTAAATGTGTATACATGTATATGTATTTGTATATATAAATGCACATACATGTATGTGTGTATGTATGTTTATGAACACACACACACACACACACATATATATATATATATGACTTTGAAGGTGCTGGGTATATATATGACCCATAAAAGCCATTTGACCCCTTTGGGCCTCAGTTTTATCACCTGTAAAATGAGAAGTTTGTATAAGATGATACCAAAGGTTACTTCTAGCTGTACCATTCTAATTATATAATGTACAAAATGAGAAAAATCTGCCTCAAACATATAGTATCATAGCAAAAATATTGAGCAAAAGATGACTCACAACCTATGTGCTTCATAGGTCCCCAGGTAATATCAAGAGATCTCAGAGCAAAGATCTTTTGTGAAGAATTTCAAGGTGGATATTGTCAAGAGTAGGATAGGGTGAGAAGGGAGATGGGTTTTGATTTGCACCACTGGAAAAACATATCCACATAAATGAAATGATAAATCCATTGAAGTGTCATAACTTACTCTTCTTATCATGATATACTATAGGTAAAGTCATCTCCTCCAAAACAAAACTGTATTAACAGTAAAATTCTGATAAAACATTACATAATCTAATTCAATAAACAAGTTCCAATAAATCAAATATTTATTAAGTGATTACTATGAGTCAGACACTGAATGGATTTTTTTATTCAGCATCTACTATGCACAATGCATCATGTTTTACAAAGGTAAGAAGAACATAGTCTTTACATTCAAAATTTATGTATTATATAGTAGGAAGGATAAGACAAGTATATGAATAACCATAAGACAAAATAGAATAGAGGTTGATATAAAGAAGGTTCAGAAAAGGGAGTGAACATATCCAGTTAAAAAGACTGCAAAAGGATTTATCTTCATGAAGGAAGTAGCATATCTAGCCCTAAGTAGGACCAGACACCCAGGGATCTTTGTTCCAGGACAGAAAATTTAAAGGGCCCCTGATGAGCCACTTGTTTTCTTCTAAGAAAGAAAACAGAGATAAGGTAGGCAGAATGGAACTGTGGCCACATGGAAACAGTAACAGTGTGATAAGAGGTAATCTTCCTACCTTCCTCCCTGCTCTAGAAGGGAGAAGGGATGGGGGAGAGGGAGAGAGGGAGAGAGGGAGAGAGAGAGACAGACAGACAGAGAGAGAGAGACAGAGAGAGAGACAGAGAGAGAGAGAGACAGAGAGAGAGACAGAGAGAGAGACAGAGGCACAGAAAGAGACAGAGACAGACAGAGAGAAAGAGAGAGAGAGAGACAGAGGCACAGAGGGAGAGAGAGAGGCAGAGAGACAGAGAGAGACAGAGGCACCAAAAGAGACAGAGACAGACAGAGAGAGAAATAGAGAGACAGAGGCACAGAGAGAGAGAGAGAGAGAGAGAGAGAGAGAGAGAGAGAGAGAGAGAGAGAGGAATGAGTTTATTAAGAACTTGAGCAGGAAGAGCACAGGGCTAGTATGATTCAATTTCTGAGAGGGGAAGAAATGGGACAGCCTAAGCATAAGAGGTGGACTGAGAAGCAGCATTCCCTTCCTCTCCCTCATCAACTACACTCAGTTTGTAGAGGGGGTTGCTTACCACCTAGGGATAGGGAAAGAGGAGGGGGCCAAGTTCAGGGAAGGGATACAACACTGGAGACTCACTGTATCTCTCTCTTCTAACCCCGATTCTCCAGGTTTAAAGTATGAAAACCAAGAGAAGGGCAAAAACATCCAGTAAAAGAAAAGAAAGTCACTCCAGTACAACTGCTATCAATCCATTTGGACCTTTTAGGCCCATCAATTCATAACAGCATGGGACACTGAAAAGTGCCTTGAATGTGGATTCAGAGGATCACCTGGTACCTGTGTTACCTTGGACAAGTCATTTCAATTCTCTGTACTTTCAACTCTTTCTTTTACTAATGAGTGCCATTCTATGAAGAGGAGGGAAATGGTGCTTTACAAACCTGGAAACGGTTGCCTTCTTTAGTATTTAAATCTTTTCAGAATCTGCCTCTAGTCTATCTTTCCACACTGCTTTCACAATAGACTTTTTTGGCCAAGTTGGCCTATCTGGTATTCACCATGCCTGAAATCCCAAGTCTATCCTCAATGCCTTTGTATAAACTGCTTTGAAAACCCCCTACCTACCTATAAAGCTCAGCTATTTTTTCAACTCTTTCAAGAGACCTTTTCCAGCTGTCTCAATTGTTAATATACCTTCCCCTCTTTAAATATCTGTGTGCATGTGTGTATATATGGACATGCATACACACAAAATATACATATATGTGTATATACATATATACATACATTTATACATGTACATACACATACATAAGCAAAAATATACATATATGCATACACACACACACACACACATATATATATACACCCACACATAGATACATAGACACATAGATACATATAGATACACACTATACTGTACCAGTGGATAATATCACCATTCCACAGTGAGATATTATATAGATGGATAATAGAAATATGGATATATAGATATACTGTGTTTGCTTAGTGAATATGTATAGCCCTTCACTAAGAAGAATATGAGCTCCTTGAGGGCAGAGACTGTCTCACTTCTGTATTTAATCCCCAGCACCTAGTAGGAAGGCAGTTTGATGGCAGGAACTTAAGGAATGTTTATTGATTGCTTGATTCCCTAAGGAAGGAAGGAAGTTATGGTTTCCAGGAAATGCTTCTGCCTCTCCCATCTCCAGGATTTTTCTTAACTTCAAAATGTTTTCTTCCCAAGCTGTTTGAGCTTTTCAGGGAGGGGCAGGATGGTGGGGATCTTAGTGCCTGGGTATAACTGGAATGTTACTTCCTAAATCACAAGAACAGGATTCTAGGAGAACTTGCTGTAGAAAGGTTGGTATACACCAGGGCCTCCAAGGTAAGTCAAAATGGACAAAGTTCTTTCCATTTCTAATAGTCTGTAACCCTATAAAGTTTGGGTTCCATCTGAGACCCTTTCAACTTATTCTCAACTTCAGCAAAAGTTAAATGAGCAATTCTGTGACTTTGATCAATTGTCTTCCCCTCTCTGGAGCTTCAATTTCCCTATCTATAAAATCAAAGTTGGACTAGATAAGGCAACATATTACTTTAAGACAGGGTTGCTTAACCAGGGGTCTGTGAACTTTTAAAATATACTATTATGTGTGTATTTGTGTATGTATATATGTGTATATACATATGTAATACATATATATACACAACATACATAACTGTATTTCAATATAATTTATTTCCTTTGTAATCTTATGTATCATACTTTATGAATTTAAAAATATTATTCTAAGAAAGGTTTATAGATTTTTTCAAACTGCTAAAAGGATCTATGACATGAAAATGGCTAAAACCCTTGCTTTAAGGCTTATTTCTTGGGGGCAAGACAAGGAAGTTTCAAAACCCTATTTTATTTTCTCCCAAAAGCATATATACATACATACATACATATTTGTGTATATACATACATACATACATGCTCTAAAAATTATCTCTCTGTTACCAACCCCACCTCCCCAATCTCATAATAGTCAATCAAGATTTTTGAATGTTTGAAGATAGCAAATTTTTCATGATAATATAGCAGTAAATTTAGTTTAAATAAGAAACAATCCAATATCTCTATTCCACTAGAAGGAAATAGGCTTTGTAGTAATTTGGGGCTGTTTTCTCTCTAAGTGGTAGTACCCATGGCTTCTTCCAAATGAAAGTTCCTTTTGTGCTACATTCCCTACATTTCATCACCCAAATCTAGGCACTTGCTTTGGCTATCCCCCAAGCCTGGGATTCTCTCCCTCTTCATCTCCACTTCCTGGCTTCCCTAACTTCTTTCAAGTCCCAGCTAAAACGAGAAGCATTTCCTAATCCTCCTTATTGATTGTTTCGAATTTATCCCGTCTATAGCTTGTTTAAACACAACTGTTTTGAGAACAGATATTACTTAATACTTGTTGACTGGCTGACTTGATTAGTAGTGTTTGACCCAGATGAAACAATTAGCCTCTATAAACATTTATAAAATGAATGTTAGGCCTTTGTGAAAACCCCAGCACATTAAAAGGATTCCATTATATTCGAACATAACCATATTCCCATTGATAAAATGTGATATTGCCACCCCTATAGACCCACTAACATATGAAAAATGCTTTGTTTCCACTCAAATATGAAAGGCAAATGTACCCATTGGTATTATAGAACCATAACTTCTTAAGGTTAGAAACTTAGAAATTTTGAATCTAATCTTCTAACAAGGCAAACATTCATACCTTTCCTCTCTGCTTCACCCTGAAAATAAAACAAACAAATAAACAACAAATAAAATGAATGGAGGGTATAAAAACATTCACACATCTGATAAAAGCCCACCATTAAAGAAGTAATCTGATGACAACGCATTAGGTTTTCTTCTCTTCTACAAACTCTGTTAGTAAAATTCTACTCTAATTATTCTTAATACAAACTTAAAATTGGCTACTATACAAAAATATTGAAGTCATTCTTTTGCTCTCCATACTTCCGAACTGCAAATGTTCTCATAAACTTGTCAATCCAATTGCCAGAATTCATACTTAATCTCCACTCCTCCTCTTCTGAAATTTGCTCACACCTTAATCATTTCCTATCTTGATTAATCTAATTTCCTTTTTTATTATCCTCTTGAAATTCATGTTGTCTATATCATTTGAACCCCAAATGTGGACAAAATAATATTTTTAAATATGGATTTTTTCTGATTAAAATATAATTTATATTATATTAAAATATAATTGCATTATAATAATTTATAATTTTGATAGTAGTAATTCTAAGCAGCTTGCTTAAAGCCACCCTGTGAGATAGATAGCATATACATAAATATCTTCAATTTACAGATGATTAAACTAAGCTTCAGTAAGCTAGGTGAACTGCTAGCAAGTTGTAGGAGCAACAGGAACCCATATCTTCTGATGTTGAATACAGTGTTCCTGCTACTACCATATTCCCTTTCAACATTGATGTTTTCACACTGATATTCCCAAGATTTTCTCCAACATCAAATGAATGAGATGGGAAGTGCCACTTCTTAAAAACTAACAAATAGAAAAATAAAAATAAACAGAAAGAAAATATGCAGATTTTAAATTATTTCCTTTTTCTTTCCTTAACAATAAATAGCATTTAGGAGTTTTAAAAATATGTCCTGAACTTATTTGTTCTCTATTTAGATTATTTTGCATAAATTTTAATAAGTTGGCATTAAAACAAAATCATTTTGATACGACTCCCTAGATACTACTAGCACCTTCTAGGCAAAATGTAAACAGTTTATCTTGTCTATTCAGGATGCTAAATATTCAAATATCAAAAGAATGCCACTCGAGGAAAATAATTTTAGGCAATTAGATTTTGAACTTCATTATAGTTAATTTTAATAGCTTATATCTAGTCAACTTAATAAGAATTTGAAAGCTTACATTGAAACAAAACATTATAGCATGATTTTGTTCCCCCAATGAAATGAATTCATGAGTAAGCATTTATTAAGTGCTCACCACATGGCAAGCCCTCAACTAAACACTGGGGTTCAGGAACAAAAGAGAAAGTTCCTATGCTCAAGGAGCTTGTATTCCAAGAATTAAGTGATAACACATAGGGGAGTGGTGACGAGGGAAAGTGAAGTCATAGAGATAGTGTGAAATCATAAGACAATCAGATGGCCCATCCATTCAAGAAATGATAAGTTGGTTTTATTGCTATTCTCAGAGCAGGAGGTAGGGATTGAGTAGGGCATGAAGATGGGAGGAGAGGGAGGAATGCCTACCATGGAAGGCATGGCAGGAAGATATGTTTGGGTAGTAAGGGTTGTCAAGATGTAGTGAACTCTAAGAATCAGTGAGACCCAGGGCACAAAGTGACTGAGGCCTTCTCAACCTGGGTTGGTATATTTATAAAAGGTCTCATCTCCCCTTGTTTTAAGTTCAGTATAAAAGTGAAGAACCTCTGACATCTATAAGCCACTCAGAATTGGTCAGTTGCCTAGACCAAGTTGGTTTTATGAGCCACAATTGTGCATGCTGCTTCATTTTTCTGAACCTGGGATGGCAGTTAAGTGGGCCACATACATAATGTTTGATTGAGTATGTCCATGAAATAGAACTGTACAACATCAACTCAGTGTGAGATTTCATCAGTTTTCCTAGAATTTCATAATCTAATACATGTTCTTTATGTGAACTGAAACAACATTGAACAGGGGGAGCTTGTGAGAGAAATATACATTTCTATGTATCTAGCATTTTGTCAGCATAATAGAGCATTCATAGTTTTCCCTATTTATTAGTGCCCCTGTTTGGCATTCCCTTGAACAATGAATGTCTTTCTCAACTTAAAAATTATTAACATTTTTTTCTTTCATTTAGAAAAAAAGCATGAATATCCCTTGCTTTGTAAATTATGTAATAAAAATCAGTAAATGAGTGAAATGGTCTTTCTTTGACAAGTCATCTTGCTTGTCAAGGGTACTAGAGTAATGTACGGTGTCATACTTGTTCTGGGGAGCTATATTCAATTCATACTTGATCGGGAAATGCATATTACTTCATTTCCTTCGGTTTTACAACATTATCTTATAACTATCCCAGAAAAAGTCTGATGAAAATTACCAAAAGTTCAGTGTTTCACTTGTAGTAATTCAATGGTCAATATCTTATATCTCTTCGTGATGTGGCCTGTGAGAAAAATCAATATGTAACCACTCAAAAATTGTTTTGCTATGTTCTAGTCTGTTACAACATATTTTAAAGTATTCAAAAATAAGAAAATATGGATACTTATTTACAGAGAGAAAGGGAGAGAAGAGAAGAGAGAGCATTGAAAAATGAGAAAGGAAAAAAGATCAAGGGAGGAAAGGAGGCTTGAGGTATGAAAGCGTTTATGAAATATCAAAGATTCGTTCACCGGAAGAAAGATCGATTGCACAAGTGTGATATGCTTTTACTAATAAAGAGAACACAAAATGTTTGATGCAATATATATGTGTGTATATATGGTGTGTGTGTATGTGTATGTACATGTATGTGTGTGTTCTCTGTCAGTTTTGCTTTCTTTCCATTTGAACTAAGAGGAGTATTATTTTGCACACCAGAAAGAAAATCTCAAACTTAGAAACAAAGCCCTAAATGCAGCAGTTAAGAGTTATTTAGATGACCAATTTTGACCAACTTCTGACTCCTACAGCCTTTGTCAGCCATAGCTAGCAAAGTAAGGCAAGCTGCTTGCAGTATTTGCAAAACCAAGACCTTGAGCTGTGCACTAACACTTTTTCAGGTGTTCAATATATGTTCTAAATAGGCCAGGAAGCCACCAGTTAAGTTAAGGTCAAAGAACTAGAGAGTAAACAAGGAGGTATCAGTTTGTGGTCCAGCTGGTATTTGTCTAAATTTGACTTCATATAGTACTTTTCTAAATGTATAAACACAAGTATTTGACATTTACCTAATATTAGTGTCATTATTTTATTTTTCAAATATTCTTATAGAGAAATATAAGCATTAGAATTGTGAATTTTACTATTTGTTCTCTCTTACTTCAGAGGTAGTGTGGCATGGCTCATAGCCAAGAAAACCTGGGTTTAAATCTCTGATAGTGGCTGGCTGTGTGACCCAGAGCAAATCACTTAATCTGTCAGTAATCAGGGAACTAACTTTTAAAGTTCCAGAGAAGATGCCAACTTCCATTGATAGAGGAAGCTTCCTTATCCAGGATTTCTCTATCAGTGAAATCACAGGTGTGGGCTCTATTACTTTCCTAGTTAAATACAGCTGGTGGTAGCCTAACCACAGGCCAAAACTTTACTATATAATGTCAATAATAGCATTTGGTAGAATTTTGGGCACGATTCCTTGATTGATATTATAATTTATACCTAGAAATGACCTCAGAGATCATCCAGTCCAACATCCTCACTCTATAGATGATGAAACCAAGATGCTAGGCAGAGGGAAGTGATCTGCCCAAGGCCACTTATATAGTAAGTAGTAGAGCCAGTTGAAACTTGTGTTTATCAATTGCAAAGTCATTCATAATTATGCAACACTATATTTTACTACTGAAAACCTTGTAGTAGGTTTACAAAATATGTTTCGCACAATAATCCTGTGAGGTGGAAGGCACAAGTATCATCATCCCCAATTTATTAATGAGAACACTGAGGCTCAGAGAAAGGACTAGACCAGAATCATTCAGTTGGTAATGATAAAGAATTTAATGTAGGTCTCCTGAATCTAAGCCCAGTTCAATATTCTTTCTATTACAGCATAGGTAAGTAAATAACTATCCTTGTAATTCAAATGCTTAAGGAAGCCTGGAGGCACACATACAGAGCCAATAAGATGTAAGGGGAACAGATGAAATAGAACTTAATAATATGGCAAACAGATGGAGAGATGTGACATTGGCATAGGTCAGAATACAGGTTATGCCCAAACATAAGCCAGACTACTAAAATGTGATCTCTCTGGAAAAAAAATATAAACAACACACAAATATCTGTATGAATATATGTGTATGTAAACATATACAAATACACACACACACACACACACACACACACACACACACACACACATATATATATATATATATATATATAAATACACATACATATATTGGAAAATAATTTCTTCCCCATTTGAAGAAAGAATACTTAGACTCCAAAACTTCAAAAGGAATTTTGTAGCTAACAAAATAACACAAATAGGTCACCCTCATTTTCCTTATCCACTTTTTGTCTTACTTATTCCTAGAACAGACACTCACTCAGTTGCAAAGAATAGAAGCCTTACTGTACAGTGGGATTCACCACTTTGACCTCTTTTTCTTGTTCTCTTTTCTACTTAGAGACAATGGATTCCATACAGTCCTCCATGAGACTGATTCTTTGGGCCATTTATCTATAAATTAAAACCATGAACCATAAGACAAAATATAAACTCCTTGGGACAGCAGACTACCTAGTATGCCTTCTCATTGCTTTTCGCTAACAGATCTCAAGGATACAAGGGAAAGAAGGAGAGCCATAGAGCAACTATCTCTGAGAAATTCGGAATGTTATTGAGGACAGTGGCTCTGAATGTGCCCACAAGATAGATCTTCTTACCTTGGCAGCAAGAAGATCTAGAACAGATTCCTCTACATAAGTAGGGCAGTGGGAAGTGGTTGCTACTAATTCTGCTACTGCTAGAGAAGTTAGGTTTTAGGAGTGCCTGTGCATTGAAAGCATGATTGCTATTTATATTCAGATTTTAAACAAACTAGATACTGGGTGGGAGAGTGAGAGGGAAATATAGACTATATTCAGACTAACATAATAAATATGATTGAGAAAAGTACAAATATTAAAGACCAAATGGATTTTTTTCACTAATTTTAAGAGCTATTTGTAAGTTCTAACTTACATTCAGTCACCATCTTCTAGTCCTTATCATTATTATCATTATAAAGGAAAATTATCTTAACACCTTTTCAGTGGACACATTATGAATTAGCAAAGAGATAAAATGATAATTTTCAATAAAAAATTTACTTAGTGTTGACAGTACGACATGCATGACAAAAACAGAATAATCCTTCTTAGTAGATCTAAAAGCAAATCAAGAAGTTAAAGAGAACAGAAAATCAGAAGTAGAAGTATAAGGGGTAGGAAGAATATACTAAGCAATCAATAACATAAGAATGTGTCATAAATATATGCAAGTATAAGAAACTGTACTTGGAATTCTGGCTTATGTATACTGACAAATTAAAGCAGACAATTCTTTTGGATAGGTCATTTTTTTAAAATCAAACTTGTTTTCGCTTGGATGTATATCAATATCACCTGTTAGAATATCTTTAAAAAAAACTCTGTAACTCATGTTGAGTTTCAATTGCTTCATTTCAACAGAGAAGATAAGGGCTTCATAAAGTTAAACAAGTTGTATTTTGTTAAGTGCCCAGAATACTGATGAGGCTAGGTGGTTTATACTTCTCTCCAATTCCATCATTGATTATATGACTTGGGTTTAGCTATGCCTGGACTCTTTTCAGTCATACGACATCTGTACCTCCTGGCGTCTTTTAAGTCACAGCTAAAATCCCATCTTCTAAAGGAAGCCTTTCTCAATACTTCTTAATTCCAGTGCCTTTCCTCTTTTAATTATTTCCTCTTGTTTTTACGTATGTGTTTACTTGTTTTGTCTCCCATTATATTATGATCCACATAGAAACTGAAACTACATGCTTGGCACATAGTAGGTGCTAAATAACTGCTTACTGACTAATTGACCTAGAATGATGTATCTTCAGGGCTTCAGGGGAGGGAAGAAAGGGGATCAAGTGGGATGTCACCCCATCACCATTGTTTTTAAGTATCTAAATCCATTCAAATTCAATTCATTGTCTGGCATGTTTATTAAATCCTTACTGTCAGACATTGCCCTAGGCTTACTCTTTTTTAGGATGCCCCCCAAACATCCTAGTAGAAGCAGGCAGCTATATGGTTCAGTGGATAGAGTGATGGGTCCGGAGTCAGGAAGACTTGAGTTCAAATCCAGCCTCAGACACTTACTAGCTGTGTGACCCTGGCAAGTCACTTAAGCTCTGTTTGCCTTAATCCACTGGAGAAGGAAACGACAAACCGCTATGCATCTCTGCGAAGAAAACCTCATGGACAGTATGGTCCATGAGGTCACAAAGAGTTGGAAACAACTGAATGACTGAACAATGAGCATCCTAGTATGCTATTTTTATGCAACTTCCATTTTTTCTCCTCCACTATGCATTCATTCAACAAAAACTTTAATAAACACTTTTATTTTTAATTAAACAAAAAGAAACTATTTTTATTTTAATATTATAGGCAAGGAATTAAGAGGGACACAGAAATCACCTGTCTTGTAAAGACATGAGTAAACAGACACAAATGCATATACATAATAACAACTAACCTTTAAATAACACTTTTAGGCTTACAAAGGATATAATAATTTATCTCATTTTATCCTCATAACAATTCTGTGAGGCACAAACTGTGTGATTATCCTGATTTTACAGAGAAACAGTCTGAAAGAGGTTAAGTAATTTGTTTATGGTCACACAGCTAGTATGTGTCAGAGGTATGATTAGAACTCAGCTCTTTCTGACTCTTGCACTCTATCTATTTTGCCACCTAGCTGCAATATAAATAATTACAATACAATACACAAAATGTTCTGGGAGCTCAGAGATATGAGCAATCAGATCCTAGAAAAAAATTTCAAACAAAAGCAAATTACAATTATGTCTGGAATTGACACAAACATTCATCTCAAAATTCAAGTTATTAGAAATTGAAGGATGAGCTAAGCAAAGGAAATTATTCTACCATGAGCAGGAAAAATTCTTGGATATGAAGTAACAACCAACACTCAGTAACAGGATATTTTTCATTATCTCCCCCCCCCCCAAAAAAAAGAAGAAAAGAAAAAAAGTACAATTTCAGTCACATTGGCTACTTGTTGTGAATATATAAATCTAAAAATACTTTAATAAAGGAGCAATGCTCTTCAGATTTTGTATCCTGAAAAAAATGAAAGAAAACTGTACACAGAAGCAACACTATTTCTGTGTTCTTTGCTTTCTTTTCAAAAAGATAAGCAACAAAAAAATACCATTGCCTTGTTCTGCCTTAATTAACTAGCAAAATGTGCAGGCCTCTGCTGTCAAGAGAAGATTTGAATTATAAGCCCAATAATGAATTTTTTTCCCTATTCATCCTTTTCCTCAAACAAGCAGTGCGTGATTTTTTTTTTAAGCAGGGATGCTGTGGTCTTCATAAATAAATACCAAATATAAACAAAAACTCAATGTTGGGGGCCAAACCTCACCAATCTAGTTCTAAAGGTTGCCTCTGTCAGGCATTGTATAAGCCTGGTGAATCAATGTTTTACAACTCCTACAATTTTATTCATATCCTTTTAAGCTATACAAAGCATATAAATGTCACAACACTTATGAGAATAAATGTCTTCCCCATGAGATGTCTGCAATGCCAGGATGCATGCACCGATAGGGCTTATGTGCTTTGCTCAATACATTTAATTAAACAAAAGGTTGGGTTCATAGGGGTGAAGTTTCATGACTTTTGTCATTTCTTTCCTATTATAATGTTAATGGAGCTATACTGATCAGCCCCCAGGAAGCACAGGGAAAGGTACCCCTGAGATTTTTAAAAGGAATCAAAGAAACTACTAAAGCAATATACTCAGCTGGAATTAAGCTACCTTTCTGATACTGTAAAATGCATTTTATTTGCCAGTGTATTTTCATTAAATCAACAAAAGTTACCAAAATTTCAATTGTTCAAAAGTGCCCACCAAATCTAAGTTGTATCCTCTGTACACCATACACTCTGAATTCCATTAACATCTGAAATGGTGGTTATCCACATCTCTTTCACCCTGACCATCATTCGTGCCACAGCTAGTTATGTCAATGTCACAGACCAGTTAACAATGACATGCATCATTTACACTTTCCTGATGGCTTTCTGATGCCACCTGGGTTCCCAGGTTGAGAGGAGAGGGAACAGTGTCCATGTTAGAAAGACATTTTCCCTGCAAATTTTTGTTAAAATGGGAGATAACAGGTAGCTCTATAACCTAGAGGATATTTGGACCCTATGGAGAATATATAAGAAAGCTACCAAATGTCATAAGAAAGGTGCTAATGTGATTTATTTGGAAAGGCAAAAGTACCTAAAAATGTTAAGGTGGAGGGGAAAGATTGAGGGTTGATTTAAAGACTCAACCATTCACATCTATGAAAGGTTGTTATACAAAATTATGGTAGCTACCTGTTTTTTTTTTTTAAATGCATCACAGTCTGAATTGATATAATACCGGTGAGGAATAAATTTGTTACCTGAATATTTCCAAGCCCTGTCCTCCTAAATAGAAACTGACTGAATCTTAAATTTTTAATTTTGAAGGTATACAGAAGCAAGAAAACATCAATCTCTACTCTCAAGAAACATTCTAATAGATTAAGACAATACATAAAACAGAAACTGCAAAGTGGGGTGGAGAGAGGGATAAGGTGCCCTGTGAGGGCAAGACAGTGATTGTAGAATGAAATAGATCTGAAAGTGGGCAGTGTAGCTAGGACTCCTTGAGGTGCCAGGCAGTAACACATCAATTATTAAGGTGGCCTCAGGGTGGAGTCATCCTCATGTGGACATCTGGTATGGAGATGGAACAGACCATAAAGTGAATAAGAACATACTGAAATGTACTGGTGGATTTGGACCAGTATGTACTAATACCAGAAATGTACTTGTAGGAATCAGCTATTGGGAAATACTGTTATCTTTGGGGGAAAAAGCTAGAAGTTAAAGGATGGAAAGATAAGTTGGAAACAACAGAATAAGAAATCAATTTCAACCCATAAATTTGTGCCGTTTCCAATTTTCCTTTTAGAACTATCAAAGATATCTCACCAACTATCAATTAAAAATACATTCATTCATTCTGCCCCTTAGGGGTTTTATGCAATTCAATTAGCATTTATTAAATGTCCCAATTTCTTCTCTGAACTTCAGTACTATGTCTCTAATTACTGGCTAAATATCCCCACATGAATGTCCCACCAACAACTCAAACTTAACAGGTCTACAAGTGAGTGCATCATCCCCTCCCTCCATTTCTTCATTTCCCCATTTCTGTTGGTAGCACACATATTTGAAAGCTCCAAGTGATCACTGACTTTTTGCTTCCTTTCATCACCTACACGCAATCAGTCCCTAAGTCCTGTTAATTTTACTTAAAAAATATCTCCCATTTCTTGCCTCCACTCTACCTCACCCTGGAATCATCCTACACAAAGTACTCATCACCTTTTGCTTGGACTCCCAGCTACTCATCTCTCACCTTTCCAATCTGTCCTTTACAGAGTTGTCAAAATCAGCTTTGGAATGCATTGGTCTGATGAGGTTACTCCTCTGCTCAAAAACCTTCAGTAGCCTCCAGATGCCACCTCACTAACTTGAAGCTTTAGGCCATCTGAAATCTGGTTACCAACTCTATCAAATCTTATTTCACAATCCTCTTCTTCATAGAATCTGTGTTCCAACCAAACCAGGATACCAGCTGTTCCTTAAAATTGTCCTACAACTTCCTACCTCCCTAAAAATCACATGGGCCTTGCCTTATGCCTGAGAAACATTCCCTCCTAATCTCTGTCTATCTAAATCCTAGTCATGCCTTAAGGTTCATTTTAAATTCAACCTCCTCCACAAAACCTTCTGAGATCCCTGCCCCCATTCATGCTGAAAGTAATTTCTTCTTTGTCGTTATAACATTTCAGTTTGCATGATACTTATTTGTAATACAAATTGCTAAGCATTTATATAGTACTTTAAGTTTGGCAAAACATTTTACAAATATCCCATTTTATCTCCACAACCACCCAGGGAGATAGATGATATACTTATCCTGATGTTACAGATGAAGAAATTGAAGTAGACAAAGGTTAAGTGACTCACCCAAGGCCACACAACTAGAAATTGTCTGGGGCTAGATTTGAACATGTGTGCTCTATCCATTGTACCACCAGCTGCCTCTTTGTGTACCTGTTCTAACTTCCCTATTAGACCTTAAACTCTTTGAGGGCAGAGCCTATGGCTTTTTAATCCCTTGATTCTTAACACCTACCACAATGTTCTGGAGAAAGAAATGACCAACCACTCCAGTATCTTTGCCAAGAAAACACCAAATGGGGTTACAGAGAGTAGGACACAAATGAAAAATGACAGACCACCACCACCACCACCACCAGAATGTTTGATACATAGTGTCAACTTACTAAGGGTGTGATGAATTGAATTAAATTAATTCAATTGAAGGAATACAAAGAAAAAGAAGCAGTCCCTATCCTCAGGAACTTGTAGACCACTGGAGGAACTAGAATGTGTACATCAATCACTGTAATAGACAATAAATAGATCGTAAAAGTACAAGAGAAGAGGTATAAATCATAGAATAACAGAATTTTAACAATGGAAGGGACATCAGTGGACACTGAGTTCGAGCTGTGCCCCACCAAGAATCCCTTCTACATCTCTGACAATCAGTTATCCAGCTTTTGCCTGAAAACCTTTAGTGATAAGGAGCCCACAAACTTCTAAGATATCACTCTATTTTTGGATAGTTCTATCAGGAAATTTTTTCCATACATTAGGGTGAAATCTATGACTCTGCTATGTCCATCTATGGACATATCAGAGAAGATCGGATGCAAGAAATGGTTCTGGTCACCATTTCTGTGACTTCCCAGTCCAAAACACCTTGCCTAGATACCATTCATTCATATGTGTTGTCTTCCCTTATTAGAATGGAAGCTCTTGAGGACGGTAACTGTCTTTCTTTTCCATTTGTATCCTCAACACTTAGTCCAGTGCCCTGTATACAGGAAGTACTTAATAAATACTTTCCCCTCATACCCAAAGCTGGGCTTTGAAAAAAAAAATAGGAATTAAGCAGGTGAAGCTAGCCAGTGGCAGGTAAGCATGTGAGGCAGAGTCAACAATCCAATCAAAAGTGTAAAGATGGGAAAAATCTAGAATATATTCATTGAACCAATAAAATAATTTGGCTAGAAGAAATTTGTGGAAGAAATTGTACGGGGAAAAACATGAGTGAGATTGGTATGACAATGAGGTAAATCTTGCACATAAGGCTACAAAGGTTTTCTATTGTATTTGGTAGAAAATAGGGAAGCCCTGAGAGATGCAGAAAGCAGCTGTAAACACCCATAGGTTTGGAGCTTGGGATAGAAGGGAAATTTGGACTGACAAATTATAGGACAATTTGGGCTGAAAAATCAGGTTTCATAGTCATCCCAGTAGAAGTCATGCTGAAGTTAAGGATAATAAATGGGATATTCTTGCCTTTCCCCCATCCCTCCACACACACATATCAAAATATATTGTTAACAAGTTCTGATGTTAATTACAAACCAATCAATCCTATAAGCAGTTATGTGCCAAGCACTGTGCTAGTGCATTCATAACACAAATACAAAGAGTTAAAAATCATAAGGAGCTTGCGTTATAATGGGAGAAAAGAGAAATCCAAAATCAGAAGTAAGCTTGTATACAATGTGATAAATCTATTCATTATTTGAATAAGGAAAAGAGTGAATGTCCAAAATTACTAGCTTAAGCTGAATTTGGGGAAGCAGCCAAGCATCGATGGAAAACTTAAACTGGAGTGATTTTTTATCCAAAAAGCTAACCAAAGGAATGACTATCTGAGTTCAGATCTTTCCTGGTTTGGCTGAGGGGGTTGGCCATAAAGAAAATGTTTAATTATTTTTAGAACAAATGTTTATTTTTAGAATATTCAAACAAGTTTTGCTATTGTAAACTCCTGAAAACATTTTTCATTAAGTCAAACCATGTACTTCAGCCTTTTGTATTATTAATCCCAGTGCATGATTATAGATTACTCAGTCAATTTTATTTTGTAGCATGCTTAATTATACAGCAAATCTGCATTTTCAGTATTATTTTGCATTTTATAGGCTGTAGGCTTAATTTTAATTTTTCCCTGTAGTTCTTCTTTCAGCTTAAAATTTCACACTTGGCCTGACTGCTATTGTTTACTTAGGTTAAGAGGTATTAACCTGCTTGGTTATACTAAAATTCTGAGCAGTATTTGGCCTTCGTGGAGATCATAACTCCTGTGAAAAGTTACCATTTTTGAGATCATAAGCTAATTTTTTATCTGCTCTAGCAGCTTATATCAGCTTTCTATACTATGAATTGATTATGAGAACTTGTTGCACACAACATAATATTCTGGATGATCTCTGTATCACCAGGTCTGTCAACCCCTTGAAAAAAAAATAAAAAAGATAAAAAGAATAAATCACTAAATCTTTCCATTTGAAAGAACCTCAAAAAGACTACATAGTCCTACCTATACTCGAACTTTTCTTAAAAATTTCTACCATTTCCTAAACAGGAACCCATTCTACTACTGAATGGTTTTTATTATAAGGGAATTTTTCCTTGTCTTAAACCTAAATTTACCTTTTTGCAACTTTCATCTTTTGATTCTAGGTCTGCCCTCCAGGCCAAGGAGAACAACCCCTCCTTCATGGGATAGTCCTTTAAATATATCGTTTCTTCAATTAGTCTTCTCTGAGACAAACATACACTTTTCTTTTAAACAATCCTCATGTGACATGAACTTGAGACCTTGGAATCCCTAGGAAAAGAATTCTTAACTTGGGGCCCACACCCACAACCACAGACAGATCCCAGGGAGGGGATTTCCATGAACTTGGATGGGAAAAATGGCATCTTTATTTCAATATAATTTATTCCTTTGTAGCCTTATGTATTATTTTATGCATTTAGAAAAGGAAATCTGAGGAAAGGTTCACAGGCTTCACCAAACTGCTAAAGAATACAAAAACAGGTTAAGAATCTCTGCTCTAGGATATTAATATCCTTTCTAAAATATGATGCCCAGAACTAATTACTGTACTCTAGACATAATCTGACTAGGGCAGAGGACAGCAGGACAACTGCCAATCATTTTCCAAGTCTTGGATATTATCTCTCAGTACAGTCTGATTGAATTACCTTCTAGGCTATTAGGCTTGAAGTCTACTAAAGCTCATAATGATGATGATGATGATTTTTGGGGTGGGGAGGCAAACAACTATTATGAGACAGCAGGAGATAGAGCACTGGACCTGGATTCAAAAAGACTTGAGTTCAAATTGGTATCAGACATTTACTAGCTGTGTGAACTTTTGACAAATCACTTAACCTTTGTCTGCCTCAGTTTCTTCATCTATAGAATTGGGATAATAATAGCATCTGCTTTCCCGGATTGTTATGAAGATAAAATGAGATAATATTTATAAAGCACTTGGCAAAGTGCCTGTCAAATACTAAGCACAATATGAATGTTAGCTATCTTCATTATTATTGTTACTATTGTTATCTCATATTTCAATGCTTGTGGTAAGCACCTGCAAAAAGATTACTATAAAAAGAATGGTAGGTTAGTTATATATGCAGTTGTAGCTTAGTTAGCAATATATGTTGCCCAATATGGGAAAGAAAATTCCACAAAGAACACAAAACTCTTAAAACAAGATATACTGTGATACTGATTAGATTTCAATTCAAAGATGAATAATAAATGGGAACAAGTAAAAATTGTTGGAAAAATGGTTCAGGAGTAAAAAAAAAAAGAAGAACCTAAAGATTCATAGATTATTCAAAAGCTCCACCATTTAGGTAATCAATATTTTCTTCAAGAAGAGAGTTGAAAGATGCTGAAGATGGCAAACACCAAATAATGTTACATATATATATATATATATATATATGAATGTATATATGTATGCATATACTACCAAAAATAATGCTATAAAGTTGATTCTATTTCAGCAGATCAGCAATGGCTGATTACTGATGTGAGTGACCCTTCTAATCCAACTTTCTACATACAGTTAGATAAAGATTCTTAATTTGGGGAGTGTGTATGTGTTTGTGTGTGTGTGTGTGCACGCGCATGCACATGTGTATGTGTTTACAACCCCCGTTAGCAATTTGGTGAAGTCAATGGACCACTTCTCAGAATGATCTTTTTAAATGAATAAAATAAAATACATAGCATTAAAAAGGAAGACAATTACATGGAAATACAGTTAAAATTAATTTAGGTCAAATTTAAAAAGACACCAGGTTAAAAATAGTGATCGAAAATATGACTTATTAGAGAAAATATTAAAATCAATACCAATGGGGAAGAATAAAAACAATACAATTTGGCATATAATGAAAGCAACTGCAACCTGACCTATTTAAATAAAATGCTGAAGCCAAAAATGTTGGAAATGGAAAAGAGAATAGGCATCTATTCAGACTATTCTCTAAGGAACTTTAATCAATGCAAGTCACCTACTTACAGGAGTAGACCAAAAGTCTAGAAAATGCCTAAGCCAGTAAATAGTTGATCTCTGCTTCAGGGTGACAGTCAATGGGGAGATAGTAAATTCTATCAGGTGTCCAAGTTTGTACTGTTTTTAAAGTCTTTCCATGTACTGTTTTTCTATTCAGGTAGACTGTACTATACTTTAATGTAATATTGCTTCTGTTTCTTCCTAGATCATGTTACCCTCTTCCAGTGTCTGTATTTCCTTATAAGAGTATATTTTCTTAATGTATATAGCTGGCAGTCTGTTCCCCCTTTTACTTGTCTCACTCTATTTGAAAAATATATACCCTTCCTGTGCCATATTCTACTTATGGGGTAGCAGGGGGAGAGGGAGAAGTCTCATCCCACCAAGTCTTAATGAGACCTATAAGATTAATCACTTAAAGTTAAGAAATCACTAAGTCATTTTCCTTGTTACTCATATGTTGTCCATTAGTGAATAGTCATCTAGGGCATTTTTGGATTTTTGTCTCCTGTGAATTTCTAGGTTTCTCTACTGCTATTCATCTTCCTATACTGCAGCTCCTCTCAATTTAATTTCTGTCATCCCTTCATAGCCAAAGGATATATTTAGGATGAGGAAAAAAAACTATAGCTGTCAGAAACAATTAACGTACTGTAAATTAATTCTCTGGCATTAATCAGCTATGGTTTGTATATAAATTATGCCATTTAATTTTAAAGATACACATCTGTCAAATAACCTTTCAAATGTGAATATGTCAAAAGTAACATTGCTACCTGTGGGAATTGACAAATGAAGGAATTTGGATTAATGAGTTCTGTAATTATTCAAGGAGCAATAATAGTTTGAAAAAATTTAGAGAAAATTATGTATTAAGAGTTTAATGTGGACAATAGAAAAAGGAGGAGGGAGGAGGGCATATAAAACTGTACTGACTTTATTAAAGTTTTTAATCTCTTTTTTTAAAGAAAAATCATAATGTTATAGAAGTAGTATTTCATGAAGTTGCTAATTGTTAATTGAGTGAACATTTTAAAAAGACCTACTACATGCGATATAATGGGTTTGTCACTGGGGTAAGGGTGACAATTCACAGCTATGAGGCATGTTGCCTGGCTCAAAGTAACTTACAGTCCATTAGCAGGTATAATCATTTTTACGTATCTACTTGTCAAAATATCTTATAGCATAAGTCAACTTATTAAAGACTTCTATAGGAACCCTTCCCTACTCCATTTCCACTGCTCCCTTTCTTCCTTCCTCCATTACCACCAGAAATAAATGCTTATGTCAATCGTCATAGAGTGGAATTTAGCATGAAATTTGCCCATTCAGGGTTCCATTCAAAGGTATTTAATTACCAGAAGTAATAGGAGGATTACACTATGATCTTACATACTGCATGGTTAGTCATCATAGACATGAAAATGGCATAACAGAAAGGCTTCAGTGTATTATTCAGTATATTATTCAGTAGTTTTCTAGCACTGAAAAGTCATAAAACATTTTGTTACCTGCCCCAAGACATGCATATACGTGTGTTACAGGTGATAATCCCAAGACACTGAAAGAATTCAACAAATACATAATAGTTGCATGGGCAGCATTAGAAAATGATGACTGATTCTCTGGACCAAGTTTCAGAATATAATTTACACTCAGAATACAACTAAACATGACTTAAGAAAGCTAGTGAGTATCATGGGGCACCACGGGCAGGCCAAAGGGATAGACTTAGAAAACAGGGAAGGAAACAAATGCAAAGAAAAAAAGCAAAGTAGTAGAAACAAATATAGAAAAAGTAAAAAAAAATCACTAATTAAAGCCAGATTGAATTCTGGGTTCTTGACTTCTCACTAAGCACATTTTGTTCCCTTTGAGAGACAGAGAGGATTCATTTCTATGCCAAGGCTTTTTATATGCCAGGGACCCATCATTATTGTTCTAGGAGGAATTGCTCCAGGACTGAGGACCTGCAACCAACCTTACTAGTTTCACAAAAAAGATCCACTCCCCACAAACTAATATTGAATCTGTTCTGAAGATTTAGATTCATATGTCCTTCATCTCAAATGTATTATGAATACGGTATTAACTCCAGTGGCTGATTCTCAGATTTCCTTCCTTATTTAAGGATGTCCCTCAGAGACCTGATCTCTTATGAGTATTCAAACCCTGCTCCACAGGCACACAATACCTGTATATCTATTTCTCATTCACTAAATCACTAAGTGTTACAGATTCACAGAGACACACAGGAATTGAATTAGATCTCCCTATCTGGTGAACCACATTAAATCACATGGGCATGTATCAGAGATTTATAGCTGGAAAAGACTTCAGAAGTTTTCTAATCCAAACTCCACCATTTTGCAGATAAAGAAACTGAGGCTCAGAGAGGTTGATAAAAGTCACAAAGGTAGTGATAGAAGCTGAATTTGAATCCAGATCCTCTAACTCCAAAATCCAGTGCTCATTCTAGATTACACAAGAATTTATTGATACTCTAAATAGCCAAAATCATCTAATGTTCAATGTTTAAAAAAGAGGATTTAATTATTGTAGGCATGGAAAAGTGCCACTAAAAATTGTCTTGGAAGCCACTATAGGGCCTTGATAGGTTGAAATAACTTCATTTAGATTATATAAAAAATTTTCAACCCAATCTACCTTACTAGTTTTCTTTTGTTCTGTTTTCCCCACACTTGACCAAAAATTATCCCCAAAATCTTGAAGTTAGGAAATAATGAGCAGGACAAATAGACTTTAATGAAAATCAAGAAAAGATAGAAAGGAAAGTAGAATTATATTGCAACCTTGTCTGATTTTCTTTAGGTTTGGTACACATGGGTCAGTTATTCTTAAAGATAATTATCCCATCACCAAACATTTTTAAGCAACTATGATGTGCTATGCACTGTCCTAAGTGCTGAAGGTATAAATACAAAACCATGCTAGTTCCTCCTCTTGAAAAGCTTACATCCTACAAACTATAAATATGTAAGTGGATAAAAGAAATTATTTTAGGAATAAGCTCTTTATTAGATTTAAAAAAGATTTGCTGGGTGTCTAATACCTGATTTTATCAAAGAGATAAATAACTGGAAAGATAGCTAGACTGGTCTTAAAGCAGGAATAAGGAATAATGCCAAACTGCTCACATACTCTGATGGTATCCATGAACTTTTGAAAGATCTAGAGGAATACCCTTACCATATTTGGAGGCTACCCACACATTATGGAAAATTTACGGGAACACATACAGGATGAGAAGATACAGATGGCCTGAGATCTGCATTGGTGTAGGGAAGGAGCACCCACCTTGATGAGATCACAGATTCATCAGTTGATTGAAGTGACAAATGTACAATGCATTATGCCACACACTGAAAGAGATGCAGATATATGAGTTATGGGGAAGATTCTGAAACTTGTCTTAAGGTTAATATCAGTAAGATGAAATTAAAAGGAAATTTAATATTAGTTTCTGCCTATAATTATACACTGAGTTCGTTCAATGGAAAAATCAGTAAATCTTATTGTTTGGTCCCATTTACCAAATGATTCTCAAAGAGTGACCATAGTCATTGAGACCCTTTCAGGAGGAGATCTGCAAGACCAAAACTGTTTCCATAATAATACTAAAATATTTTAATTTATATAAAGGCAAATATGAATAGAAATAACCCACACAAACAAAAATTTAGGGGTTTTGGAGGGAGGGGGTGTCCTTAATAATTTTAAGAGACAAAAGGTAGCCTAAGACCAAAAAGTTTGAGAATTACTAATCTGGACAGATCAAACCATGATCAAATCTGATAGATTCATTGGTATAGGGAATTCCTGATGTCAAAAATACCTCTTTTATTGTATATTCATAATTTAGAGGTAGCATCTAGGTGGCATAGTGGATAGATCACCAGGTCAGGAGTCAGGAAGATATGAGTTCAAGTTCAGCCTCTGACACTTACTAGCTGCATGATACTGGGCAAGCCAATTCATTTCTTTTTGTCTCAGTTTCCTCATCTTTAAAATAGGGATAATAACAGCACCTATACCCCAGAGTTATTTTGAGGATCAAATGAGGTAATAATTATAAAGTGTTTAGTATAGTACCTGGCACAAAGTAAATGCTATGTAAATGTTATTTATTTATTATTATTGTTGTTGTTATTCATTATTCATTATTCTTGGGTTGCCTGGAGTACTTAGCAGTTAAGTGACCTGTTCAGGTTCACACAACCCATCTTATATGGTACCTGAACTCAGGTCTTCCTGACTCCAAGACTGGTTCTCTATCTATTAGACCCATGCTGTTTCTGTCAAATATAAGAATTATAGAATTCTAACTACATTCCTTAGCATTTCTCCTATAGTTCATCTGCTATTCACTTAACAAGTTTTCTCTTCTATTTTTATTTTCATGTTGTCCCAGGACACTAAAACTTGTCAACAAAGATATGGAAACCCTGAAAGGCAAACACTGCATCAAACAGATTGGCTTTGTAGAGACTCATATGTTTCACACTATTACTTAAACTTTTCATCATATTTGGAATTTTCTTGCCTTTAAAAGATCTTTCGGGAACTAACACCTGCCATTTAACAAAGAGGTTTCTATATAAAATTTAGTATGTAATAAGCAAAGACCAATCCACTCCTTGCTCTGAAGAGTTCTCAGTGAATACCTGATTCTTGATGTATGTTCTCTATAAAATTCTTGATTTCCCAATGATAATGGCAATAAGTGTTCATTTCGAAAGTGGAAATTTGCTATTCAAACCTTCTAAAGAATAGTACCTAGGATATTTATAAAAATATATTACCACAGGGTAGTCTATTTAGAACTTAATCCAAAATAGTGTTTATGTAATTTTAAGAAAATCAATATTTTATAATAGTAGAATAATTTTCTATTATTAATATTTTTCTTGTTATTTGTATTGTGCTGTACTCCTTAGGCAATGTCTTGGATTTCAGTAGTGTATAGGGATTTCTGAAAGATCTATACTGCATAAAGACTGAGAAACAGTATTAGGAGTGACCATCTGATGAAACTATGGACAAAGTAAGGAAGGGGAAAATCCCTTACAAGGAGTGGTACCCTTGTGAAATATCATATCCTGGTGCTTAAATCATCTTCCAAGACACAATTATTTCCTTTACACGGGTGGAAGTGCTTATTGTACTACACTAGGGAACAGAAACCTAATAAAGAAGACTCCTCCCTGACTACCAACTGGATAAAGTGTCATGGTTAAAACAGGGATCTTTAGGAGATGGAATCAAAAGTGAAGAAACTGATCTATCACATTTTTAACAATGTACTTTTCCTTTAGCATCTACTTTTTGAGAGCTTGTCTATTCCAAAACTTAGTACTGGTATAGGGATAGGAGACTCCTAAAAAGGGTCTAGACTCTTTACCTTTAATTCAGTGTTTCTCAATCCTTTCTCAAGCCATAAGTTATCTTCTCATTACATCATTCATAGTCATTGCTGCTGTTCAGATGTACAATTATCAGACTCTCCATGACCCTGAGGACCAGAGTACAACAATACTGTCCAGGCAGTTTTCTTGTCAAAGATACTGGAGTGTTTTGCCATTTCCTTCACCAGTGGATTAAGGCAAATAGGTTAAATGACTTGCCCAGGGTCACTAGTAAGTTTCTGAGGCTGGATTTGAATTCAGCTCTTTCTGACTCCAGGCCCAGTGCTCTAACCACTGAGCCACCTAGCTGCCACCTAACTGCCTCCTAGGCAAACAACAGTTTAAGTGGCCTGCCCAGGGTCATACAGCTAATAAGCATCTGAGGCTATATTTGACCTCAGGTCTTCTTTACTCCAGGCCAGCTCTCTACCCACTGGGCCATCTGGTTGACTACAGTTTCAGTCATTAACCACTCTAATCTATCCTACACACAGCTGCCAAATTATTTTCTTAAAACAGTACTCTGACCATGTAACTCAGTTATTTGAATATCTTCCTTTAGGTAAGAATATAAACTCTTTAACCAGACAATTGAAATTTTCCATCATCTTGCTCTGACCTGCCTTTACAAAATTCATCATACTTTTCTTCACACACTCTTGTGTTATTATTTTTCAGTTGTGTCTGACTCTTTGTGACCCTGTGGATCACAGCATGCCAGGCCCTTCTATCCTCCACTACCTCTCAAAGTCTGCCCAGGTTCATATTCATTGTTTTCATGACACTATCTATCCATCTAATCCTCTGCCATCTCCCTTTCCTTTTTCCTTCAATCTTTCCAAACATCAGAGTCTTTTCCAATAAGTCCCACCTTCTCATTATGTAGCGAAAATATTTAAGCTTCAGATTCAGTATTTGGCTTTCCAGTGAAGAATCTGAATTAATTTGTTTAAGTATTGACTGATATGATCTCCTTTGTGTCCAAGGGACTCTCAAAAGTCTTCTCCAGCACCACAATTTGAAAGTATCAATTTTGCAGCACTCAGCTTTCCTTATTGCTATTGGAGTAACCACAGCTTTGACTATATGGACCTTTGTTGGCAAGGTGATATTTCTGCCTTTTAGTAAGGTGGTACAGATTTAGATAGCTTTCCTTCTAAGGAGCAAGTGTCTTTTAATTTCTTTGCTGCAGTCACCATCTGCAGTGATCTTTGAACCCAAGAATATAAAATCTGACACTGCTTCTGATTCTTCTCCCTCTATTTTCCAGGAAGCGATGGGACCAGTTATCAAGATCTTTGGGTTTGTTCTTGTTATTGTTAAGCTTCCAGCCAGCTTTTACACTCTCCTCTTTTAACCTTATCAAGAGGCTTCTTAATTCTTCTTCATTTTCTGCCATCAGAGGATCATTCATCCAGCCTTGCATTTCACATGATGTACTCACATGATGTATAGGTTAAATAAATAAAATGACAATATAAAGCATTGCTGTACTTCTTTTTTCAGTATTAAACCAATCCATTGTTCTATGTTTGGTTCTAACTGTTGTTTCTTGGTCCACGTACCAGTACCTCAAGAGATACGTATGATGATTTGATACTCCCATCACTTTGAGGACTTGCCATATTTTGTTGTGATCCACACATTCAAAGGCTTTAGTGAAGTCAATGTTGCAGAAGTAGATTTTCTTTCTGGAATTTCCTTGATTTCTCCATAATCCAGTGAATGTTGGTAATTTGTCTCTAGCTCCTCTGCCTCTTCAAAAGCCGGCCTTCTCTTTCTGGTAATTCTTGGTTCACATGTTGCTGAAGCCTAGCTTGCAAAATCTTAAGCACAACCTTGCTGCTATATCAAATGAGCACAACTATTCAGTAATTTGAAAATTCCTTAGCATTACCCTTCTTTAGGACTGGGATGTAAACTAGTCTTTTCTAGTCCTGTGGCCACTGTTGAGTTTTCCAAATTTACTGGCATACTGAGTGTTGCACTTTAACAGAAGCATCTTTTAAGATTTTAAATAGCTCAGCTGAAATTCTATGACTTCCATTAGCCTTCCTGTTAGCAATGCTTCCTGTGGCCCATGTGACTTCATTCTCTAGGATGTATGGCTCTGGATCAGTAACCACATTCCCTCCTCACTTTCACATCTCATAATCCTTCACTTCTTTCAAGGAGAAGGTCAGTTCCCACTTCCTACAAGAGAGCTTTTCAGGATTTCCCTCTTGATCCCTATGCTATTAATACTCTCTCCCTTCTGATATTGCCTTGTATTTATTTATTTATTTATTTGTTTGTTTGTTTGTTTATTTATTGGTATATGCTGTATTCTCCAGGAGGATATAAGTGCCTCAAAGAAAGGAGTTGCTTCATTTGTGTCTATGTATCACCTATATCTAATACCTTACACACAGCAGGTGTTTGATGAATATTTGTTTATTCAAACCAAAGTGAAATGAATTTAATTGAACTGAAGGAGACAATGAGTTAATGTGAAATATTAAAATGCCCTGAAGTCAACGTTAATTTACAAATGTGAAGGGAGATAAACATGGACATCTTCCTAGAGCTAGTGAGTAGTAGAACTCATAGGATCATAATGCTGGAGTCATAAGGGACCTTAAAGGCTAATCATCTATTGTATCCTCATTTGAGGAAACAGATGCCCGGGAAGATTAAATGACTTGTCAAAGACTCATACAGGTAGAAAACAACAGAGGCAAGATTCAAATCAATTTCCTCTGATTCTAGAGACAGTACCCTTTCTACTGTATCACACTGCTTCCCTTGATCCAGCTTTCAGGATCCTCTGCACCAAGAATAACTTGATAGCAGGGTAGACACCCTCAACTCAAGAACAGAATTAAAAAGCATAAGTTAGACCTCAGCTTCCCATTGGGGAAAGGCAAGTTGAACTTCTCTTGCGTACCACTCCTCTGGCAATTCACTTCTCTGGTCTTCTTATCAACAAAAGTCAATAAGACTCCATTAGCTCTAAATTTGATTATCTTATGGTATTTACTTTGCTATGGATTTTCAGCTTTCACTGACTTCCTTTAAGTTTGGTAAAAGATTTTCTATTTGGTTTAGAGGCAAAATTGATACTACCAAAAATATGTTTTAAAAATATCACAAAACATTTTTAACTACTGGCATATAAGAGAAGTTAAATTTGAACACAGGCTCTGTTCTTAAGGTTACCAATCTTTAAAACAGATTTAGTAGAAATTACACTTAGAGAGAGATTTAATAAACTGTTATGACTACCCAAGGAAAGATATTTTTAACTGCTACAAAGATTTAAAATATGCAGTCTGAAATAAAATATAGAGTTATAAAGGCAAAAGCATTTATATCTCACTAAATGACCAGGAAATTACTGTTCACAATATAGCACATGAATACACAAAAGTAAATCAATAAATGCTAACATTGCTAATATCCTTTTATCTTCTGTCAATGCCATTTCAGGCTTTCATATTTTCATATGTTTGAAATAATTATTTATTGCTACTCACTTTTTCATTCAATTCTTCTACTCAATCACCTTTAGGAACTTTATGTAGAGTTCTCCACAGTGATGACAGTTAATACCTCATTAAAAACATTTATGAGTTTTCACCATCCTTAATAACTGGGAGGGGGGCTTTGAACTTAATGTTTAATTATTTCTATTTAAATTATAATTTCCTTTTAACTCAAAGACTGAGATTATAAAAAAAAGTACCCAGAAGAACCTAGGTGGTTAATGGGTGATATAACTGACTGAGTAATTAGTGAATTGGGTTTAGATTTGATATCTCCTTTCTTAGCATTAGGGGCAGCTACATGGCAAAGTGCATGGGCATGTAATCAGGAAAACCTGAGTTCAAATTTGGCCTCAGACACTGACAACTTTGTGAACCTGGCAAATCACTTAACCTCTGTTTGCTTCAGTTTCCTCATCTGTAAAATGGAGATAATAAAAGCATTTACCTCTTGAAGGATTTGTGAAAATCAAATGAGACAATATTTGCAAAGTGCTTAGCACAGTGCCTGACACACAGTATGCACTCTAATAATGTTAGCTATCAGCATTATTATTATGCCATAAAATCAATGTTTGCTTAATTAAAATCATAATTAGAGACTAATCTATGCTTGCTAGCTGAGTATATTTAATGCACCAATGATGGAATTTTTAAATGATATCAACTGACTTTAAAGGGTTAATTTACATGATAAAAGGTTTATCTTGTTCCAAGGGAGCAAGTAAGGATGAGGAAAAAATAATGAAAGATTTTCAAGGCGTTCCACTGAAGGAGAAACTTGTTCATGATATCATATTAAATTATCACACCATTAGTGTAATGCAGGCTTTAACATTTCAATAGAAAACAGGTTGATAAGGTGCAGTTAGAAGCATTTTTTTAACTCATTATGGGAAATGACTTACAACTTCTTTCTTAATAAGTGGAAAATTTTACATTACTAAACTACTTGGGAAAAACCCTAGTCTAAAACACCACAGTTTATATAAGCTTCAGGGATATCTCAACTCACTGCTGTTTCTCAGCACTTTGATGCAGTTACAGAAAATACCCTGGACAGAGGTGTGCTGACTTGGACATGGTTTATTTTGAGCTTTATGGAACAGAAATTCACAGGCTTTAATAATCTCCCCTCCCTACTGACAGTAGATCTTTTTGGACCTCACCAAGTGGAAAACAACTAATGATTTGCTCCAGTGAAAGAGTCTTTATTTGTTATGGTGATATGGAAAGAGAAATGTGTACCTTGGGGCAGACATTTTAATCATGAAAATCGCAGTCAGTGCCCATTCTTCTTCATTGCCCAAATATTCCTATCACAGATATACTAAATGAGAATAATGGTCTTTTGAGTCCATGGTATTCATTTATTTATCCAAGTATTAAAGATAATTATACGTAAAGAATAAAACATGATCCTAGTCCACAAGAAGCTTATGATCTAATGTGGGAGACAAGGCAAATATACACACAAAAATTAAATAACAGTGTAAGACATCAACAAAAGACATGTTAGATGGCAATATATGATTAACTGTCAAGTGAATGGGTACAGACAATAAATTATCAATTCAGACTGGGAGAGATTGCTATAGAATGGAATAAACCATGAATGCTTCATAAATTGGGACTCAGGCAAGGCATTGAAAGAAAAGTAGAACAGATAAAGAGTAGGTGAAAGGGCATAAGAGGAAGAAAAATGGTATGATCAAGGGTGTAAAGGAAGCAACACATATTCAATTTTTATGAGACAATGAGATCTCAGAAGGAAAGAAAAATCAGCATATTCTTGAGATATTTCAAGGAAAGAATTAACACAATTTGGTGATCTACTGGATATAAAAAAATAGAACAGTGGGAGAAGCTAATTAATGATGCAGGTTTAAACCTGAGCAACTAATCAAAGAGAGGTTTTGTAGTATTCCATCTTCAATATTAAGTATTTACTACACTGATTTTCCAACTTTCCAATGTTAGAAAATTCTTCTGCTGTTTTTCATGGACTGAGATCCAAACCTTTATTCATTCTTTGATTTATCAAGTATCTGTTAAGTCCCTACAATATGTAAGATTTTGAATTAGGCTCTGAGGAGGCTAAAGGGAATGTGGACCTATAATTTCATTGATATAGAGAACTCATGGGTAAGGAAATTCTCTCTACTGAAATATTCACTTTCTCTGAAATTTATAGTCTTAAAGTTGTCTAAGCCCAACAGATTAAATTATTTGTCTACGAATGGCTTTTCAGCATCCCTATATTGCCTAACATGGAGGTATCCTGAATCCTTCAACCAAGGGAGTAGGAATAGCCCTCTGTTTATTGGCTGCATAGTCAGAATAGGCTGTCTTTAAAAACTGCCAGACTGGAATACACACTTTTTCCTGAAAGTTTTTTTCCTGATGCTTCCAGGGAGTAAAGATCATGTTTCACCCATGGCACATGCACCATCGACTAAACATGTGAAAGAGGAAAAGAATTGCTTCCCTCACTTTCCCTTCTATCCCTTGGCTCAGAGAATTCTGTTGGCTTGTGGGTGTTTTTGCTTCTGTTTATTTCTTTTGTTTTTGGTTTCTCAACTACACGTTCTAGGCAGTGATCTCCACTGAAACACCTCCCCATCAGATTCACCAGATCCAGGAGTTGGAGCCATGGCAACCTTGGAACCAAAATCCCAGATGTGATGTTGTAGCCAGCCAGTCAAGCAGAGAATCCCCAAGATGCCAGGGTGTCTATGAAGACTGAGATAGCATGAGGGAAGAATTAAGTTCCACATATTGGGGAATATATTTGCATATCTGTGATTATGTCTTTGAAATAAATGTGTCTCTATAAAAGCTAATCTGTCAATGACTAAATGGAATTAGGATCTAAAAGACCATACCCAAACTTGAAGGTACACCATCTGGGAGGACTGGAGCCATTTGTGGAGAGCCTCAATACATTCCAATTACCCTTATAAATCCCAAAGAACCCTGGGGGAGGGTTGAAATATAACACCTGACCTTTAGGCAGGGAAGCCAAGGTTTATAGTAAGGGTTACATAAAGGATACAAAGAAAATGGAAAAAAAATGATTCCTTTCCTTCAAGGAGCTTACATTTTAATGGAAATATGCATTTACATAGACAACAGAAGACAATCTGAGAAGTAGTAAATTACTAACAACCAAGAGATCAGGAAAGGTTTTCATTAGGCAATGGCACCTGGGCCAGGCCTTGCTGGGAGCCAGAGATCCAAAGAAGGGAAATTAAAGGAAAAAAAATGGGCATTTGTGTGATCAAAAACAAAATGAAATATACCCCCACATTTTTTCTAAATAAAGTATACATTTCAGTTAGAAAATAAGTATAGTTGCTAGTTCTAATCTGAACAGATTTTAAGGAAAACAAGAGACAATAAAATGAGACCATCTTTTCACGAGCAGGTTTTATGCCAGCATCATCGAAAACAAAGTAGATGCCTGTCAGTTGGAGAATAGTTAAAGAAATTAAGATATTTAATCACAAAGGAATATTAAAGTGCTATAAGAAAAAATGAATTGGAGGAATAAAGAGAAGCACAAAAAGTTATACATGAACTGATGCAAAGTGATGTAAGCAGAATCAGGAAAAATATACATAATGAATGTAACAATGTTAATTGAAAGACTTTTTTTTTAAAATGAAAATTAATTCTGTGTAATTATAAAAAATAAGCCTGACTCCAAGTGGAAGGGGAAGGGGAGTATGAAATATACCTCCCTCACTTTTCTTTTTTTTTTTACTTTGACTTTTTTTGATCTGTTTTCTTTCACAACAATGACTAATATGGAAATGTTTTGCATGACTGCACATGTATAACCTATATTAAGTTATTTGCTATCTCAGGGAAGGGGAGGGCAGGGAAGGAGGGAGAGAATTCAGAACTCAGAATTTTTTTTAAAAAAATGAATATTATCAAGAGAGCTAATGAAAAGAAATGCAGGGGAAGGTGGCCTAGCCATTCTAGATCTTAAATTGTATTATAAAGCAGCAATCATCAAAACTGCTTGGTACTGGTTAAGAAATAGAGTGGTGGATCAGTGGAATAGGTTAAATATGCAAGACACAGTAGTCAATGACTATAGTAATCTATTATTTGATAAACCCAAAGACCCCAGCTTCTGGGATAAGAACCCACTCTTTGAAAAAAAACTGCTGGGAAAACTGGAAAAGAGTATGGCAGAAACTAAATATACACCAAAATCTCACACCATACACCCAAATAAAGTCAAAATGGGTTCATGATTTAGATATAAAGGCTGACACTATAAGCAAACTGGGAGAGCAAGGAATAGTTTACCTGTCAGATCTATGGAGAACAGAATTAATGACCAAAAAGGAGATAGAGAACATTATGAAAAGCAAAATAGATAACTTTGATTACATTAAATTGAAAAGTTGTTGCACAAATAAAGCCAATACACCTAAGATTAGAAGGAAGGTAGAAAATTGGGAAAAAATTTTTATAACCAGTCTGTCTGATAAGGGCCTCATTTCTAAAATATATAGAGAATTAAGTCAAATTTATAAGAATACAAGCCATTCCCCAATTGATAAATGGTCAACGGATATGAACAGACAGTTCTCAGATAAAGAAATTAAAGCCATCTATAGTCATATGAAAAAATGCTCTAAATCACTATTGATTACAGAAGTGCAAATCAAAACAACTCTGAGGTACCACATCACACCTATCAGAATGGCCAACAAGACAAAACAGGAAAATGACAAATGTTGGAGAAGATGTGAGAAAATTGGAACACTAAATGCATTGTTGGTGGAGTAGGGAAATGATCCAACCATTTTGGAGAGCAGTTTGGAACTATGCCCAAAGGGCTATACAAATGTGCATACCCTTTGACCCAGCAATACCACTTCTAGGGCTATATCCCAAAGAGATCACACAAATGGGGAAAGGACTTACATTTTGCAAAAATATTCACAGCAGCTCTTTTTGTGGTGGCAAAGAATTGGAAATTGAGAGGATGGCCATCAGATGGGGAATGGCTGAGCAAGTTGTGGTATATGAACGTGATGGAATACTATTGTGCTATAAGAAATGATGAACAGGCTGACTTCAGAAATCCTGGAAAGACTTGTATGGTCTGATGCTGAGTGAAGTGAGCAGAATTAAGAGAACATTGTACACAATAACAGCCACGTTGTGTGATGACTAATATTGATAAACTTAACCCTTCCTGGCAATACAAGGATCTAAGACATCTCCACAGGCCTTGTGATAGAAAATGCTATCCACCTCCAAAGAAAGAACTATGGAAGTCGAATTGCTATTTTTTTTCCTCTTCTGTTGAATTTTGTTTCCTCTTTCTGATGGTTCCTCCTATTGGTTTTAATTTTTACTTACAACATCACTAATGTGAAAATGTTTAATATGAATGTAAATGTATAGCTTATATCAGATTGTGTGCCGTCTTGGGGAAGGTGGTGGGGAGGAAGGGGAGAAAAATTTTAAACTCACAAGCATATGGAAATGATTATTGATCAAAATAAATCAATAAAAAATGAATATTAAAAATTATTTTTACAAGTAATTGGGAAAAAGTAAAATATTAAATATTTTTTAAAGTTTTACATTCTGCTAATTATTTCTGCTATTCAGTCCATAAATTCTACTTTCATGATTCTTGTTTTTCTCTTGAACTACTAAGAAACATCCTTCTATTATTCCATGTTTTCTTTGGATTTATTTAGATATCATGGAGTCCACATTCCTTTCTATTTTAATAGCTTCTCTGTTGATTTACCTGCTTGTGCTAAAGGTTTTTAATGGAGTTTTCTTCTTTGGTAATTTCAGTCTTTTTTTTTTCTTATAGCCCTTATCAGTCACTTTCTGACTCCTCCTTTGATAGCAGATCCCCTGAGGGCTAGACCTCAGAGGTGTCAGGCCCTTCTCATTCTGGTGAATGAACTTTTTCACCAGCCTCAGTCCCTGTCCCCCATGACTTCTGGGTGGGGTGGGGGGGAACAAAACTGACTTTACCTGGATTCCAGTCCTTTTTCTTTCAGTCTAGTTAGACCATACCCACACACTGGTGCCTTGCTTTAGTTTCTTGTTATTTAGTTTTCTGGCTAAGTGATGCAATAGCAAAGTAATACAGCTTCAGGTAAAACAAACTTCTATCTTCACCTCCAACACACAGAGGTTAGTGGACAGAGTTGAGTTCTGCTACTTGTTGCCATAGATAATGGGGTGAAGGCAGGGGCAGCTTGCTGATAGATGACAGCATCAGCAAAGAAACTGCTGAGTGGATCCCAGAGCACAGGCCTATGGGTCAAGTTGTACAACCCTCCCAGAGTCTGTGGGCTGGTGGGGGAGAGGATGCTCAATGTTTTCAGGATTATCTGTCTCTGCTATTTTTTAACCAGATTGTGTTACTTTGTTAGACATGTTGGGATCTAGGTCTCTGGAGACAGTTGCAATTACTTGTGCATGATTCTTATTTTGGGGAGTTTTGAGAGTTCATGAAAATTGAAGAAAATATCTACTTCATTTTTTGATCACATAAAATGATGCCAATTTGGGGTAGCTCCATGGCACAGGGGATAGAGCACTGGCCCTGAAGTCAGGAGGACCTGAGTCCAAATCTGGCCTCAGACCAAATACTTGACACCTACTAGTTGTGTGACCCTGGGCAAGTCACTTAAACCCAACTGCCTAAAAAAAAATGATGCCAACTCAACAATTACTACAAACAAGATTACTTACAGTTATCTTCAGGGTAAAGTTCCTAAAAATCTGGGGCATAATCTTATTTGTTTCTAGTTGGTGATTAACTACATATGGTTTCCTTATTAATCCATCAAGGGGGACAGTACAATCTCTCAGTAAGTTGTAGAACCAAAAGTATCAGCAGAGGCATGGAGCACACTTGAGACTCTACTTTCTCTGCCCTGCTCATTTTCACTTCAAGGTGCTCAGGCACTTCCAATCTTGTATGACTATTGCCAAATGGTGCAGGTTGGGCCTGATTCAAGATGGGCCTTTGGTAGTTCAGGTTCAGTACCGGAAAGAAGTGAAATCCTTGTAGAAGACCTGTTCATGTTTCTCTTGAGTCTTGTGTCTGAAAGTCAAATTTTCTATTCAGCTCTGGTCTTTTCAACAAGAATGCTTGAAAGTCCTCTATTTCACTGAATGTCCATTTTTCCTCCTGAAGGATTACATTCAGTTTTGCTGGGCAGGTGATTCTTGGTTGTAATCCTATCTCCTTTGCCCTCTGGCATATCATATTCCAAGCCCTCCAGTCCCTTAATGTAGAAGCTGCTAAATCTTGTGTTATTCTGATTGTGTTTCCACAATACTTGAATTGTTTCTCACTGCTTGCAATGTTTTCTCCTTGACCTGATAAGTCTGGAATTTGGCTACAATATTCCTAGGAGTTTTCCTTTAGGGATCTCTTTCAGGAGGTGATTGGTGGATTCTTTCAATTTCTATTTTATCTTCTGGTTCTAAAATATCATGGCAGTTTTCTTTGATCATTTCTTGAAAGATGATGTCTAGGTTCTTTTTTTGATCATGGCTTTCAGATAGTCCAATGATTTTTAAATTATCTCTCCTGGATCTATTTTCCTGGTCAGTTGTTTTTCCAATGAGATATTTCACATTGTTTTCTATTTTTTCATTCTTCTGGATTTGTTTTACAGTGTCTTGATTTCTCACAAAGTCACTAGCTGCCAATTGCTCCATTCTAATTTTTAAGGAAGTATTTTCTTCAGTAAGCTTTTGGACTTCCTTTTCCATTTCGCCAATTTTGCTTTTTAAGGCATTCTTCTCCTCATTGACTTTTTGGACCTCTTTTACCATTTGAGGCAGGCTATTTTTTAAGGTTGTTATTTTCTTCAATATTTTTTGGGTCTCCCTGAGCAAGCTGTTGACTTGTCTTTCATGATTTTCTTGCATCACTCTCAGTTTTTACTCTACTTCTCTTACTTGCTTCTCAAAATCCTTTTTGAGCTCTTCCATGGCTTGGGATCAATTCACATTTTTCTTGGAGGCTTTGGATGTAGGAGCTTTGAGATTGTTGTCTCTTTCTGGTTATATGTTTTGACCTTTTTTGTCACCAATGTAAGATTCTATGGTCTGACTCTTTTTGCACTACTTGCTCATGATCTCAGCCAATTACTTGAGTTATAAACTCTTTGTTAAGGTAGGGGTCTGTTTCCAGTGTGGAGAATATACTGTCCTACTGTGCAGCTGTTTTCAGAGATACTTCTAGGGACCTGTAAATTTTTAACTCTTCCAAGGTGCTATGATCAAGGGTGAGGTGTTGACTCCTTTCTTGGCCTGTGCTCTGATCTATGAGTGACCAAAAGTACTCTCTTCTGTCTTAGAACTGTGAGGAGGAATTTTTTCTTCACAGCCACTACCAGCTCCACCACACCAGCACTCCTCCTCGCCCCAGGACCACCACCCAGAACTGTGACCTAGATCCAAGCACAGGTAAAGCAAGGTAATCCTGCACCAGCAGAGACATTCCTGCAATCCCCCTCTGATCAGTCACTTGATTCCTGATTGCCCCTCAGTTTGTGGGCTGGAAGCTCCAGAGGCAGCCGCTGCAGAGCCGCACTCGGGACTGAGGCTGGGACCCTGCTCTTCTCTCTCACCACAGACACGGACTTTTCCTATTGACTTTCTATGTTGTCTTTGGCATTCACGGGTTGAGAAGTCAGGAAACCATCACAGCTGCCTGTGATTCAGTCCTCTGAGGCCTGCTCCAGGTTTGCTGAGGCCTGTGTGCCCACGCCTAACTGCATTCCTCTCCCAACCCAGCATGAGTTACCTTTCTGATCAACTACCCAGGTTGCCTTGGGCTGGAAATTTGTTTCACTCTGTCTTTTTGTGGGTCCTGCTGCTTTAGAATTTGTTTAGAGTCATTTTTTACAGGTATTTGGAGGGGTTTGGAGGAGAGCTCAAGCAAGTCACTGCTTTTACTCCGCCATCTTGGCTCAGCCTCCCTCACTTAATTTCACAATTGGGCAACTGTGGGTGTTAAATATTGAATATACTATCAATTGATTCATTAATTTGTTTTCTTTAACTGCTCCCCCCCTTCTTTTGTTATTCTTTGTTATAAGGGAGGGCTCTTTGAGTAAGGGAAGGTTAGTGATATATTTGGAAAGGAAGTTCATGTAAAAACAGAAGATATAAATAAATTACTTTCAAAGAAGATATTTTTAAAAGAGATTATTCTAACTCCAAAATGCAAATATAAAGTATATGAATAATGCTTATTAACCATATAACTTGAAGCTGGATGGGCAGTCCACTGATCTAGAACATCAATAAATATATTTTGAACAGTCATTAATACACATGGTTCCCCATAAGAGGTTCATTTTCTTCAAAGACCAGCCCATGTGCCACCTCCTCTACAAAATTTTACTTGATTCTTTCCAAAATAAAAATTATTTCCCTCCCTTAAATTTCCTCATAGTACTTTGGATCTCTTATACTCCTCATCACTATCTAAATTGTTATAATTATTTGTATACATCCACTATCTTCTTCTTAGATTTCAAACTCCTTGAAATCAAGGATTATGGAAGTTTTGTCCTTTATTACCCAGGATCTAGTATAGAGTTTTGCATATAAAACATAAAAATGCATTAAAAATGTGTGTTGGATTGCACTGACATTCCCTCTCATAGAACTAACACAACATGCATTTCTCATGAACATAATATATATTAATTTGTATTATACAATTGATTTTTCCCACAAAAATCCTAATTGATTCTTTTTTATGGTGGAGTGGATTCCCAGAGACTTTGACAGAAAACAGTAACATTTGGTAGTACAGCTGGAAAGGTAAATTCCTAACAAGTTGGAAAAACTTTGAATGTGGACCAAGATACAGTACATCTGTGGTCCATGGATGAGCCTTGCTAATTCTGGAGTAATTTATCAGTATAGGACTGGTCATCACAATGAATTTTTTTTTGCCATAGCAACTCATAAAATGTGTAAGTTATTATGGTTTGCATCAAAGCAGGGAATACACACAGGGATAAAATCATAGTTCCTCCAATTGTTGAACAAACTATAGTAATGTCTTTATGTGTCATATCCCATCATAAATTATTCATTCTGTGAAGGCAAGGACCTTGCGTTATTTAAACTTGAAATAATGATAGCTAATATTTATGTAGTGCTTCAATGTTTGCAAAATATTTTACATATATTATCTCATGGAGACTCATAACAACAGGAGGTATAGCTATCAATTATTCAGTGAGAATTTATGAAGTGCCTTCTATGTTTCAGGTACTGGAGATACAAAGGCAAAAGCAAAATGGTCCCTCTCCTTAGGGAGTTTACATTCTATTAAGGGAAACAATATGCCTATATAAAAGCAAATTCAAAATATATAAAAAAAATTGTACTTCATATATGATATTTTACATATGAGGAAACAGAAGCTCACAAAGGTTGCAACTGATCCATAGTCACTCACTATTGTCTAGGACAGTGCTCTGCTCCTGCAGAAACAAAATCAGTGTTTCTTTAATAATATTATTATTAAATTATTATTATTATTAATAATAATATTATTATTACATATTACATTATTACATTACAATAATAATAATATTATTATTACAATAATATTAACAGCTGCTACCACTTTTTTGAAGTTTGTAGGTTAACTATGTAAGTTATTTTGTGAAGAGGTGAAGATTTGGAACATGGGACTAGGTACTTTGGATCAAGAGCCATAACAAGGAGCCTCAGGCTACCAAACAATTGTGGATTATACTACGTAGGCAGGTGGAAAATGGGAAAGCAGGAACACCAAATTTAAATTTAAGTCTAGGAAAGGGCAATGAAAGGGCACAGAAAGGGCCTACTCCTCAATTTTGCCTAGGGTTACAGTATTTCCAGGGCCAAAGCAGTAATGTGGTATAATTAGCTTAGGTGATATAGTCACAAAAACTTCAAATTTATGTTTTGAATATCTGATTTCTTCCCCTTCAATCAGTATCTCAGCTAAACTGTGAGGAGGAAGAGGAAAGCATGAAAAAAAAGCACAAAAGATAAAGGCTATACAAAGTGCTTGGTGTACAAAGTTGTTGTTGTTTCTTTTTTTAGAAAGCATTCTAAAGATAACTAGTACCACAAGGCAGAATTTCACTGGAGTTGGTTTGAAGTAAAGTGTTGAACAGAAAACAGCAGCATGCATTGAAATACAAATCAGCTATAGTTTTGCTTTTTAAGTTATGGTTTTAGGCAGTAAAATACAAAAAAAAAAATAACCAATGTCACAAAATTTAAAAATGACTGAAATCATCTCACCTAGAAAATCATAATTCAGATCAAAATATTTAGGTCATACACAAAGTATAAAACCATGCTCTTACAATTCTGTTTTGAACATGATAATTACGGCTAGCATTTACACAGCACTTTAAGGTGGAAATATGTTATCTCTTTTGATCATAAGGAAAATGAGATGCTTATGAGCTGTAAATGAAACCCAAGAAGGAATGATCTGATTGATCATCCTTGACTGTTCACTCTACCTCATCCTGAGTCAATGGCCAAGTCATGTTGATTCCACCTCTTCAACCTATCTTGCATCTATTAGTCCTGGTGCTGATAAAGCTGACTTTCACAATGGCCTAAATGAGCTTCTTGCATTCTGTCACTCCTTTCCCCAATCCATCCTCCATATATTGTCTGTGATAGTGACAGCTCCTGACAACATAGACAACATTCTAGCCTTGTAGTACTCTACCTCTTGGCCATGAGGAGGGAAGTTAGCACCATTAGCTGTACTGTATTTCAAATAACTCTGAGTTGTTTCCTTTTGGTGGTCATTTCATTTGCATGGCTATATCCTACCTTACCTTTAATTCCTCTGTAGATGTGAAATACTGGTGCAAAACAGAGTTTGTAGCCAACAATATAGGAAAACTTTGAAATGCTTGTTTTGTGTAGACCTAGACTCTAACAGGGAATCCTGATTTTCATAAAAAATACATCATCACAACAGTGACAACTGTTCAATATACACAATTTCATATCAAATATCCTTTTCAAGTGATATATGAATACTAACTGTTTTCATAGCAGTCGATGGAATAAACATGATATAATTGGAAGAGACATTAAGTACTTATAGAGCACTTATGGCTAATTACCACCACAAGTGGAGCTTAAAATTAATGACTAATAAATCAGCATTATCTCCTTTTCAGTTAGACAATCAGAGAACTAGCAACATAAATAAATACTAAAACTGACAATTGTAATCTACCCCCATTAGTATACTGAAATCCAAATAAGAATTATATTGGATTACTCACATATTTTAAGTAAAATATTCAGGTCACTAATAAACTGGATAAAAGTGGGCCAAGAAAAGTGGGCCAGAAAACAACTTACAGTCAATAATTCACACCAAATATCTCATCTGCCATATCCATGCTTTTGTGCTGGCTCTCCTACCATTATTCTGTCCCCTGGAATCTCTGGTTTCCTTCAAGACACAGTTCAAGAACCATTTGCTATAGGAGACCCTTCCTGTCATCATTCTCCACCCCAAATAGTATCTTCCCCTCAAATGTTACCCTGTATTTAATTTCCCTATGTGTTGTATAGACTGATAAAACAAACAAAGCACCTGGAATAGCATCTCTCCATATAGAAAAATGGGAAGCTAGTTCTAGAATAATCAGAGAATAATGATGACAAATCAGAGAAATACCTTGAAGAAAAAGACCGTATTGATATTTCATAACTGATTCTGTTCAGGTAACCACATACTAAAGAGGAGACCCTAGTTTTGGTGGCATTAAAAAAAAACTGCCATCTTCAAATACTCTATCTTTGCCTCTTTTGGTTCCAGGAAATCTCAGCGATTCCTTCCTTTAATCATGGTGTCCAGTGAAATGAATGTGACCTTGGAAATTTCAAAAGGTCATTGAGAGTAAGCCACACAGATCAGAGAGTTCAAACCCTTATAGAGTGTTGCTACCAGGTCAGCATCAATGCCCCAAGGAACACGTTTAGGTTTCCTGACAAAGGGAGCTGAGAAAAGGACTCATCCAAAAGAGATGCTACCTTTGAACATCAATTTGGTGGGACTATTGCTGTGTAGGAACTAAGCTAAACTGGGCCTGCTTCATATCACTCACTGAAACCAAGATGGCATAAAGGAGAGAATGCTTTGGAGGTGTTGGAGAAAATATTTGTATTTTTTTATCTAGCTATACTTTTGAAATAAAAGTATGTTTTTTGTAAAAGCCAAATAATGGTTAAATAGAACTTGCTTGTTAGTCACTGGTCACTAAGAATATACCTAGAGGTGATCCAAGCCAATGACAATAGAAAAAGACCCTGAAGACCCTCAGGGTACCTTGGAACCTTGAGGGGGAGATGTAGCCTTCCTGGCAGTGAGCCAGAGCATGCATGCTACACACACACACACACACACACACACACATACACACATATATATATATATATATATACATATATATATGTATATGTATGTATCTATAGACCTTCCAGTAGGAACATAAGCTCTTTATAGGGTCTTAGTCAAAACTTAGCATTGTGTCTAGCATGTAGTGGGAATTTAACAAATGCTTGTTGATTAACTAAGGGCAGCTAGGTGGCATAAATGGATAAAGCACCAGGCCTTGAGTCAGAAATACCTTATTTCAAATCGGGCCTCAGACATGTACTAGCTATGTGATCCTGAGCAAGTTACTTAACCTCTGTTTACTCATCTGCAAAGATGGAGATAATAATAGATCCTACTTTACAGAGAGTTGTGAGAATTAAATGAGATAATAATTATAAACCAATTAGCACAGTGCCTGGCACATAATAAGTATTATATAAATGTTAGCTATTATTATTACTATTAGCTAAGGGCCTAGCACAATACACTTCACAGGATACCTCCATCTTAGGCAATTTGGGCATGTACCAAACCTCTGTTACATAAAGAACCTACCAAAAATATAGCAGATAACCATATTATGAATCTTCCACAGGTAAGATGAGAGAGTTCTTAAGTAAGCGAGAGGCAGAGAGGATAACAATAGGTAAAATAAATAATTCGGATTATGTGAAATTTAAAAAGCTTTTGTATTAATAAAATCAACACAAAAAAATTAAAAAGGGTATGGTTAAACTGGTGAAAATGCATCTAGTATCTCTGATAAGTTTTTTATATCCAAGATATGTAGGGAACTAACACAAATATATAATGTCAAAGTCATTTCCTAAAGGAAAAGTGTTAAAAAAATATAAACAAAGAATTCTCAAAAGAATTACAAACTCTCAACAGTCATTTAAAAAACTGGCAAATGCATATAAGGACAATTCTGATTCTTCACATATGAATGCCTCGAAAAAATAAAAATGACAGGAAAAAAATTTAAGGTCAATTTTGAAGAGAAGATAGGCAAACTAATACACTGTTGGTAGAACTGTGAACTGGTCCAGTTTTCCATTCTAGAAAGCAATTTAGAATTGTGCTAAGAAGGTGACTAACATGTCCATACCCATTGATTCAAAGTCCCAACTCTAAACCATGTATATCATACTGAAATTTTCATGCTGAATCTTCTGTTTCACCAATCTGCAACTATGTTCTAGCCTTACTTTCCTTCTTTTCTTGCACTCAATGGTCAACTATTTCAATAATGCCTTTTTAACACCTTAATCCCCTACCCTCTTGCTTGTCTACTATTCATGCCATAGTAACTGTCATCACTGGGCAACTCCTACCATCTACTCCTCCAAAAGTGCCAAACATAATAGGAAGAAACAATGTAAACCATGATAACTAGATCCATTAAAATATATGCTATCTATCTTCAATCAGGCCTATTACTGTAACATGACCATCCTTTATCTTTTATTACTGTATCCCATTACCCATAACAACTGTTCTAACACTTCTTTTTTCCTCACAGCTCCACAACTCCACCCTATCCCCATCACTCTCAGAAAATAGCCTCAACATATTTTACTGAGAAGATACAGATCATCTGCGAAATTAATTCCCACAAATGCCCTCCCCCACTCCTCTAAACTACTTAATCTTTCACAACCCACGTTATATCACCTATAAAATGGGAATAATGGCACCTATCTTTCAGACTTGTTGTAAGGATCAAATGAGAAAATATATGTACAGCACTCAATAATTCTTCAAGTCCTATATATTAACTATTATTGTTAATATGTTCTTCCCTCTCTTAGATTGTAAGCTCCTTAAGAACAGTTTAAGAGTCTACATTATTATTACCATTATTATTATTATTAGAATCTTAAATTATTTTTGTCTGCTTAGCACAGTATACGGAATGTAATAAGAATTTTATAAATGTAGGATTGAATTAAAAAATCTCCCATTTGATTAAACTCAACCCTCAATCTACCATTCTTTTCCCTCCCTTTTATTGACAAATGTCCATGGTTTATGACCATGCACTTGACTCCCTTGCCATTTATTCCTCTCTTAAATACCTGAAATCTGTCTTCTGTTTCTTCCCATCTGTTGAAATTAGTTTCAAAGGTTACCTTCTCAGTACTTTTTCATCATATTAACTCTCCTTAAGTTATACCAGATAATAATGACCATTCAGTACTTTCCTGAAAGTCTCTATTTTCTTAGTTGCCATGACACTATTCCATTCTGGTTCTCCTATCGCTCTCATTTCATCTCAGCTTCCTTTCCTAGCATTTTTTTTCTCATTTTAACCCCTATGGTTAATATTCCCAAAGGTTTAGCTATTAGCAGTCTGATCTAACACACCTGATCTGAGGGACAGTGGTTCTTGGTTTTTAGTTGTCAAGTGTTATACTGATAACTCCAAAAACTATACCTGTAGTCCTATCTCTGTTAGCACTGTTGTCAACCCTTTCACCATATTGGAAGACTTTCTCTGAACATGATTTAGTTTTATCAACTGGCATCTCTTCCAAAAAGTGACATCAAAAATTGGGCAAAATATTCTACATGTGGTCTAATAAAAGAATAAGCATCCAGGAAGATCATCTGTCTCACTCTGATCCTTATTCCTTTTGTTTTTGATACTAATGATTCATATTTCATTTGTAGTCTAGCAGACCCTTAGGACTTCTTCACATTAATTGCTTTCTAGCTATGTCTACTGTGTCCTATACTTCTACAGTTTTATTTTTTAAAACTCAATTACAAGAATTTACATGTATCCCCTTAAATTCCATATTGTTGAATTCAGCCTGCTATTTAAGCCTGTCAGGGTCTTTTAGGATCTCAATTCTGGCATGCAATATATTAGTTTTCCCTTCTTGCTTTGTGTCATGTAAAAATTTGGTAAGCATGTCATATATGCTTATATATAATTTATTTCAATTTGATATATGGCAAAATATTTTATCAGGTTATTATTCTATCAAAATTTTTCAATTAATATAAACTCCTGCTTCTTTTGCTAATTTTGAACAAATGTCTTATGTGTTTCAGTATATTCTACTTCCTTTAAAATGAAGGCAAAAAGGATTCACTCCAGCTAAAACATCTTTTTAAAAAACCTCCTTTACATAATATAAATTAAATTTCTTCAGATTAGAGGAAATCAGGCTTTAAAACAAATTAAGGGAATTATGTGAAACAATTTGAATCAGAAGAAAAATACGCTTCCTAAAACATGCTACATTTAGTGAAATTGTGTCCAAAATCACAAAAACTATGACTTAACAAATCATATAATTTACCTTTAGTGGAAGATAAGGATAGATTACTATACTTCTTTGACTATTTACTTCAATCATCTTCTGAGTATGAGAAGACTTTGTTCAGAGTAATTCAGAATTATTCAGTAATAACTGTCAAGTTCCTTTTTGTTAACTTTACATCATCATGCCTAGCTTATTTTAGGTATAAGCCTGTCTTCGGTATTAAGTTTGTGGAGTATACATACATACTGTGTACAAATTCAAATTGACAAAATGTTTCAATGATATAGACTGTTAGCACAGATGAGGGAGACACAATCCAATGAGTAAAATCTCTAATCTTTTTTATTTGGATTCTGGCAGAGGGAGCTCAAATCAGAAGAAGATATGCAGTTAGGGTAAAACTGCTTCTCCAACTCTCCCCATGAATCCTTGTGAAGTTGGATCTTAAAGGGCTAAAAGCAGGAATAGGAGTAAAAGGCAGAAATTGAAGGAAGTGTTTTTTTTCTTTCCTTAAGAGAAAGATATTGCAAGTTCCACATGCAAATATTTTCATTAGTCATAATTTGATCATGATTTTCATTAGCTCATAATCATAATAATGTTTCAATTCTAAAGGAACTTGTGATTTCTGCAGGAAGGGCATTCCCATGGATGCATATCTCAATCACTCTCTGATTTAGTAGATGGTTTTTGAAAGTTTCAGTGGTCAAAAAATGCATTATTCAGAAGCAGTGCCTTGGAATCCAGTCTCTTCCTTCCTTCCCTGCTGCCATTACTAACAATTATATTTATCCTCTGATTTGAGCAACTTTTTTTTCTCTCTTTGTCAGATGGCTAAAAAAATTTCAACCTGTTCTTTTGATCCTTGTGATTAATAGTCACCTTCAGGGGAAAACAAAAGCCCTTTTTTCCCCCTTGAACTTCCCTACACTCTCATCCCAATCCAATTTAGCCATAACCCTTCCCTGATCTTCTCCTCTGACATCTTCCATTGTGCCTAGTAGAATACCTGTTCTGTCATTTACAAATTCTCTTCCATTCTAAATTTATTTCTGCCATACTCTTCCTATCTTTTCATGCTTATAGTCATTTTCCTAAAATGAATACTACTAGGAGCCAAGATGGTGGAGTAAAGGCAGGGACTCACTTGAGCTCTCCCCCAAAACCCTCCAAATACCTTTAAATAATGACTCTAAACAGATTCTAGAGCAGTAGAACCCACAAAAAGATGAAGTGAAACAATTTTCCAGCCCAAGACAACTTGGAAAGTCAGCAGGAAAGGTACATTGAACCAAGATGCACAGTCCAACACAGACCACACCCATGCAGACTGGGCCCCAGCAAATCAGGAGCAGGCTGCAGGGTGACTGAATCAATCGAATCAGTAGCAGATTCCAGACCTCTCAGTAAGAGAGTATCTGACAACAGGTCAAAAGGAGATTTACAGTGGTCCCTTTGCTGGCACCAGGGGTAGAACTCTGTTGCGTTGTTTATACTTGGATTTGGGTTGCAATCCTGGATCTTGGTCCTAGTGTGAGGAGAACTACCACAGCAGAGCTTGAAGTTGCAGGGTAGCAGGAACCCTGATCACAGTTGCAGGGTTGAAAAGAATGCTTATGGTCATTCACAAATCAGTACACAGTACAGGAGAGTAGTAAACACACTTCTTCCTAGATCACACCACCTTGGAAGAGCCAAAAACTTCCAGGTCCCCAGAATTACCTCTGAAAATAGCCACACAAAAAGCCTTCAACTTGGGACAGTGCCCCCTCCACTTGGGAAGCAGAGCCCCACTTTAGCATAGAGTTAAAAGTCAAGAAAAATAGGCTGGAAAATAAGCAAACAACAGAAAAAAAATCTGACTATAGAAAATATAAATTGGTATCAGGCCATAGAAGAGGTCAAAAAGTATTTTAAAAATCAAGTAAGAGAGGCAGAGGGAAAATTGAGAAGAGAAATGAGATTGACGAAAGAAAATCACAAAAAAGAGTCAAGAGCTTCATAAAGAAGGCACAAAAAATGAAGAAAACAACGCCTTAAAAAAAGAATAGGCCAAATGGCAAAAGAAGCACAAAAATACAAAGAAGGGAAGAGTACCTTGAAAAGCTGAATTGCCCAAATGGAAAAGGATACTCAAAAATTCACTGAAGAGAAGAACTCCTTAGAAAGTAGAATTGGCCAAATGGAAAAGGAGGTACAAATGCTCACTGAAGAAAATAATTCCTTAAAACTTAAAATTGGGCAACTGGAAGCCAATGACTTGATGAGGCATCAACAAACAATCAAGCAAAATCAAAAGAATGAAAAAAATGGAAGAAAATGTGAAAAATTTTGTTGGAAAAAAAAACTGACTTGGAAAATAGATCCAGGTGAGATAATATAAGAATTATTGGACTACCTGAAAGTCATTATCAAAAAAAGTGTCTAGACATTATTTTTCAAGAAACTATCAAGGAAAACTACCCTGATATTCTAGAACCAGAGGATAAAATGGAAATTGAAAGTATCCACTGGTCACCTCCTGAAAGAAATACCAAAATGAAAACTCCCAGGAATATTGCAGCCAAATTCCAGAGCTTCCAGGTCAAGGAGAAAATAATGCAACCAGCCAAAAAGAAACAATTCAAATATTGTGGATCTATAGTCAGGATAATACAAGATTTAGCAGCTTCTATATTAAAGAACTGGAGGACTTAGAATATGTTATTGAGGAGGACAAGAGAGCTAGGATTAGAACCAAAAATCACCTACTCAGCAAAACTGAATACAATCTTCCAGGGGGGAAATAGACATTCAATGAAATAGAGGACTTTCAAGCATTCTTGCTGAAAAGACAGAGCTGAATAGAAAATTTGACTTTCAAATACAAGATGCAAAAGAAGCATTAAAAAATTAACAGAAAAGAGGAATCATAAGGGATTTGATAAGGTTAAACTGTTTATATTCCTATATGGGGAAATGATATTTATAACTCCTAAAAACTTTCTCATCATTAGGGCAGTTAGAAGGATTATACATAGACAAAACAGAGGTGTGAGTTGAATGTGATAGTATGATTATCTTAAAAAAATATTAAAGGGTGAGAAAGAAGAATGTACTGGGAGAAGGGGAAAGGAAAAGTAGAATGGGATAAATTATTTGACATAAAAGAGGCCTGAAAGAGATCTTACAGTGGAGGGGAAAGTGATGGAATGGAGAAGGTGAGCACATGAACCTTACTCTCAAGGGAATTGGCTAAAAAAAGGGAATAATATCCACACTGAGGTGTAGAAATCTATCTTACCATAAAGGAAAGTAGAAAGGGAAGAAGATAAGAGAAGGGGAGCTGATAGAAGAGAGGGCAGTTTGGGGGAGGTAAAAATCAGAAGCAAAACACTTTTGAGATTGGACTGGGTAAAAGGGGAGAGAGAGAAAAAAAATGAGTGAGTGTAGAATGAACAGGAAAAATAGAATGGAGGGAAATACACAGTTGGTAATCAATACTGTGAAAAAAATACAGTAAATTTCTCTGATAAAGACTTCATTTCTCAAACATATAGAAAAATTACTCAAATTTATAGAAATAAGAGCCATTCATCAATTTGTAAATGGTCAAAGGATATGAACAAGCAGTTTTTAGACAAAATAATCAAAGTTATCTATAGCCATATTTAAAAAAAAGCACTAAATCACTATTAATTAGAGAAATGCAAATTAAAATAACTCTGAGCTACTACCTTACACCTATCAGGTTGGTTAATAAGACAGAAAAGGAAAATGACAAATGGAGGGGGGGATGTGCGAAAATTAAAACACTAATATACTATTGGTGAAGTTGTATACTGATTGAACCATTCTGCAGAGCAATTCAGAACTAAGCCCAAAGGGCTATAAAACCATGCATATCTTTTGACCAGTAAATACCAGTACTAGATTTGTATACCAAAAAGATAAAAAACAAAAGCAAAAGGACCTATGTATACAAAAATATTTTTAGCAGCTATTTTAGTGGTAGCAAAGATTGGAAATTGGGAATGACTGAACAAGTTGTGTATAATTGTGATGGAATACTATTGTGCTTTAAGAAATGATGAGCAGGAAGCTCTCAGGAAAAAGGAAAAAATACATGGAAAGACTTACATAAACTGATGAGAAGTGAAATGAGCAGAACCAGGAGAACATTGTACACAGCGATATTGTATGATGATCTACTATGATAACTTAGCTGTTCTCAGCAATATAATGATCCAAGACAATTCTGTAGGACATGTGATGAAAGGTGTTGTCAGTCTCCAGAAAAAGAACTGGTAGAGCCTGAATACAAATGAAAGATAATTTTCCTTTATTTTCTTTATTTTTCTTGGGGGTTCTTTGTATTTTTTTGTCACAGAATGATTTACATGTAAATCTGTTTTGCATGAGAACACATGTGTAACCTAAAACAAATGTACATTACTAGGATAATTCTTCCTATTCCCTACCAAATCAAAGATCCCCATAGCATTCTTTGAATCTACTTGCTACATTTTTGTCAGGACATTTTTATAACACAAAGACCATAATAAAACCTCAAAATCTTATTTTCTGTCTACTCTGTATAGTTCTTGCCTAATTAAATGCCATTTCTTGTTCTTCATATTTCTATATCATAGGACTGGATAACAATAATGGACCATTGAGGCCCTCCAGCAACCCACTCATAAGAAAACTGAGATGTAGAGAGGATAAATTTGAATAGCATTTAAATCAGACTTTCTTACATTTAATACCATGAGAAACCTAGGATCTACAAATGAAAATGCCTCCCTCATGTCACTCACTGGCCACTATTTCTAACCATGCTAACCCTCTCCAATCATTACCCTTATCTACTTCCTCCTCACTGTTCTCTCTCAGACTTCTTCCCTTGGTTGTCAAGTTCTGATACATGATCTTTCACTTTATCTTGCTGAGAAATCCCAGGTTACTTCCTATCATCATTACAACTTCATTGTATGTGTTATTTACCTGATTGGAATAGAAGTTTCTTGGAGTTCAGGGAGCTAAGATGATGGAATAAGCAGTAAAACCACCATAACTCTCCTATAGTCACTTCCAAACAAACATAAAATAGTACCCCTAAACAAATCCTGGAATAGCAGAACCAGGAAAAAGACAGGATAAAACAATCTTTGAACCCAGGAAACTTGGAAGATCAGCAAGAAAGCTCTGTCTCACTTGGGTAAAAGGGGAACAGTCCAGGACAAGAAGTGTCCCAGCAAGCCAACAGCAAACCCCACCACAGCAAACCAGCAGTAGATCCTGAGGCCCAGTGGAGTGGAGCAGGTAAGCACCAACACTAGCTCCTCCACAATCCCTGCGCCCTCCCCTCCCTCACCATGTCCCAGTGCTTCAGGATAGATAGGGGAAAGAGCAGACTCCAGCTCTGGGAACTGACATGTGCTTCAGTGTAGCCCAGGCAAACAGGCAACCTCCATTGGCTAGACTTCCACATGCTTCAGGAAAATAGGTAGTTGACAACCCTATGGGTTCCTAAGCAAACAAGCAACTTGCCTGCCCACTAAATACTTCAGCCTAGACTCATACAAACATGAGGCCACCAGCATCTAGATCACCACTTCAGTATATGCCTGGACAACAGAAACACCCTACAGGCCAGACATAAGTAGTAGGACCCTGGCTCAGCACCAGATAAACTGTCAGACCCCTACAGCCTCCAGCAGCATGAGCCACCCCCACCCAACCCTCTAAGAACAGCACCAGACAGCAGGGTCCCCTGTGGGCCTCAGGGTAAAATCAGTACAGCACCAGGTAAACAGCAAGCATCTGCAGCCCCTGGCACAAGAAATCTGAGAGAATGCCCCTTCCACCCCAGGAGCAGAACTCAAATTTAAAAGAAGGGAAAAAGACCAGAAAAGATGAGCAAACAACAACAACAACAACAAAAAGAATCTGACCATAGAAAGTTACTATGGTGACAGGGAAGATTAAGATACAAGCTCAGAAGAGAACAACAATGTCAAAACATCTATAGGCAAATCCCCAAACAAAAAAAGGGAAGTGGTCTCAAACCCAGAAACAACTCATGAAAGAACTCAAAAAGTAGCTTAAAAATCATATAAGAGAAGTAGAAGAAAAATTGGGAAAAGAAATGAGAGTGATGCAAGAGAATTATGAAAAAAAAGAGTCAACAGCTTGGAAAAAGAAAACAACTGGTTAAAAAGTAGAATTCGTCAAATTGAAAAGGAGATACATAATTCAACAGAAGAAAATAACTGCTTAAAAAGTACAATTGGCCAAATGGAGGAGGAGGTACAAAAGCTAAGCGAGGAAAACAACTCCTTAAAAGTTGTAATTGGACAAGTAGAAGCTAATGACTCTATGAGACATCAAGAATCAATCAAATTCAAAAGGATGAAAAAATAGAAGAAAATGTAAAATACATCATTGGAAAAACAACTGACCTGAAAAACAGATCCAGGATAGACAATGTCATTATTATTGGACTACCTGAAAGCCATAATCAAAAGGAGGACTGGGCAGCATCTTTCAAGAAATTATCAAGGAAAACTGCCCTGATATCATAGAAGCAGAGGGCAAAAGAAGCACTGAAAGAATACACTGATACACCTCAGTAAATAAATCTCAAAATAAGACTTCCAAGGAACATTATAGCCAAATTACAGAGTTATCAGGTCAAGGGAAAATACAGCAAGTGGCCAGAAACAATTCAAATATCAGGGAGCCACAATCAGAATAACACAAGATTTAGTAGCTGAAACATTAAAAGATCAGAGGTCGTAGAACATGATATTCCAGAAGGCAAAAGAGCTAGTACTACAACCAAGAATCACATATCAGGTGAAATTAAGTATAATACTTCAAGGGGGAAAATGGTCATTTGATGAAATAGAAGGATTTCAAGCTGTAATAAGAAAAAGACTAGAATTGAACAAAAAAATTTGATCTCCAATATCAAGACCTAAGAGAAGCCTAAAAAGATAAAAAGTGAAAAGAAAACATAAGAGATTAAATGGAGTAGACCTATTTATATCACTACATGGGAAGATGATACTTGTAATTCTTAAAAATTGTACCACTAATAGCACAGCTAGGATGATTATACAGAGACAGAGGGTACAGGTATAAGGTGAATTGGAGGGAATAACATAAAAGGAGTACACCAGGTGCAGAAGGAAGAGAGATGTAGAATGGGGTAAATTATTTCACATGAAGTGGTGAAAAAAACCTAATACAGAGTAGTGGAAGATGAGAAGGTGGGCAATGGGCATGGCTTGAACCTTACCATTATCAGTATTGACTCAAAGAGGGAACTATGTATACAATAGGTTGAATATGGAAATCTATCTTACCTGACAGGAAAGTAGGAGGGGAGGAGATAAAGTAAAGGTGAGGGGGGTTGACAGAAGAGAGGGCAGACTGGGGGAATGGGCAAACAGAAACAAACACTGTGGAGGAGGGAGAGGACAAACAGGAGGAAAAGTAGGATGGAGAGCACACATTTAGTAGTCATAACTGTGAATACGAATAGGATGAATTCCCTCATAAAATGTAAGTAGATAGCAGAGTGGATCAAAAACAAGAATCCTACAATATATTGTTTACAAGAAAAACAAAGCAGAGGGACACACACAGCGCAAAGGTAAGGGACCAGAGCAGAATCTATTTTACTTCAGCTGGAGTAAAAAAAAAAATCAGGTGTAGTAATCCTGGTCACAGACAAAACAAAAGCAAAAATAAACCTAAGTAAAAGAGATAAGGAAGGAAACTTTATCTTGTTAAAAAGTACAATAGACAATGAAGTAATATCAATACTAAACATATATGCACCAACTTATAGCATCCAAATTCTTAAAGAAGAACTTAAGTGAGTTACAGGTTCATGACCAAACAAGAGATAGAAAAATTACAAAATGTAAACTAGATAATTTTGATTATATTAAGTTAAGAAGACTTTGCACAAAAAAAACCAATTCAACCAAGATTAGAAGGAAAATTGAAAAATGGGAAACAATCTTGACAGCAAGTGTCTCAGACAAAGGTCTCATTTCTCAAATATACAGAGAACTGAATCAAATTTACAAGAATACAAGCCACTCCCCAAATGGTAAGTGGTCAAAGGATATGAACAGGCAGTTCTTCAGATGAAGAAATCAAAGCTATCTATAGGCATATGAAGAAGTGCTCTAGATCACTTTTGATTAAAGAAATGCAAATTAAAACAACTCTGAGGTACCATTTCACACCTATTAGATTGGCTAATGTAACAAAAAAAAGGAAAATGATAAATGTTGGAGAAGATGAAGGAAAATTGGGACCCTAATGCACAGCTGGTGGAGTTGTGAACTGATCCAACCATTCTGGAGAGCAATTTGGAACTGTGCCCAAAGGGCAACCAAACTGTGGATATTCTTTGATCCAGCAATACCACTACTAGGTTTGTAACCAAAAGAGATCATAAAAAAGGAAAAAGACCTACATGTGCAAAAATATTTATAGCAGTCCTTTTCAGGGTGGCAAAATATTGGAAACTGTGGGGATGCTTATCAATTGGGGAATGACTGAACAAGCTGTAGTATATGAATGTAATGGAATACTATTGTGCTACAAGAAATGATGAACAGGCAAATTTCAGAAAAACTTGGAAAGACTTATACAAACTGATGCAAAGTGAAATGAGCAGAACCACGAAAACACTGTACACAGTACCAGCAACATTGTGTGATGATCAGTTATGAATGACTCTGCTCTTCTCAGCAACACAATGATTCAAGACAAGTACAAAAGACTCACAAAGGAAAATGCTATTCACATTCAGATAAAGAACTAATGGACTTTGAATACAAATTAAAGCACACTTTTTTCACATATTTTATTCTTTTTTGTGTTTTTTTATGTTTCTTCTTTCACAACCGTGACTAACATGGAAATATGTTTTACATGATAACACATGTATAACCTATATCAAATTGCTTACCATTTTAGGAAAAGGGGAGAGGAGGAAGGGATGGAGAAAAAATTGGAACTCAAAATCTTGTAAAGATGAACGCTAAAAATTGTCTTGACATAATTGGGGAAAAATACTAAAATACTAAATAATACTAAATAAACAAATACTAAATTAATTAATTAAATGAATACCAAATAAATAAATAAAATACTAAAAATACTTTAAAAAAGAATGGTAAAAAAGAAAAGAAACACAGAAGTTTCTTGAGGGCCAGGAACCTATAACTTCTTTTTATCTCCAGGGATAATAATTACTTAATAAATACTATGTCATATGTCAAACTATCTCTTTTTGGAGTACAAGACCATGAAATATATATTATAAAAGTGCATATGATGGTTTCCTAGAATGCGAATATATCCTAAAATCTAAGCCCCAGTAAGTAAATATTAATCTCTCCATTAAAAAAGTCCTATTAAAGGTGCCTTAAATTATGACTTAATGTTTTAAGGAACTGAAAAACCCATGCCCCTGGATATGTAGAATTTTTAGTTATTCAATTAGGGTTATCAAATCATGTGACAAGGAAAGTCAACCTGGATCATGTGAAGAATGAAAAAGAGTTGGAACACTAACAGCCACATAAGTCTAAACCTTCATTATGAAATCTTGAACTTTGTTTACAATCATCAGTGAAATAAACAAACAAAAAAATCCCAGTAGCCCTTATGCTCCTTATTTCTCACTAAAATTTAGAAAGTACATGACATATATTAACTAATTGAGGCATGTCCTACTCATAGAACAGCAACAATTGAAGAATAGGAGAAAAAAATTACCAACCTTTCAATTGCATTGCTGGTAAAAACATTGCAGCAGTAGTTGAGTTGCTCCTTTGTAAAAACCCTGATTGAGACTGGGTCATATCAGGGGTAAAATATCTTTTGTAAGGAAGAATGACATAGTCATTCCACACAAGAATTTCACGATTTATTTTTTCAATAATATACGTACAAAAAACCACACTGGATTTGGAGTCAAATCTCAACTGTCTTACTGGCCACTTCTTTGACCTTTAGCAAATCACTTGACTTCTTAGAGGTTGATTTTCCAGATCTATGAAATAAGGAAAGTGGACTGGATTCCTCTAAGGTTCTTTTCCAATGTAATAGCTTTGATCATTTGGTCCTCTGTTTTGACTCTCCTGATGGATAGATTTCTCCATTATTATACTCAAAATTTGGTTTCTATTAAGACATCTTGAAGAAAATTTGAAATGTATCAATAATATAAAATATAGTACTTCCTTAGGGTTACATAGTTACTGCTATATTTTCACTTCCTCCTTGTATTCAGTACCATAGTATACTATAATGAACAGTGCTTGCTAGTTGTTTTTAAGGTAACTCATAACTATCATCAAGCATTCCTCTAACAGAAATAATAACTTGATTTTTAATGTAACTTTGTGATTTGATTCAGATATGGAGCCTAAACATAATTTTAAAATTATTTTCCTCCAAAAGAAAAAGAAGTGTTTTTATTAATGTTACAGATGTTTACAACACTTTTTTTTTAAGGAAGCAAGGAATTGCAGTCAATTATTAAATACAAATTCACACCTGTTGTCTGTCATGTTTCAAACCCCTGAGGTGTGAGATTCAGTCAAGGCAAATGAGAATGAAGAAGGCCCAGCTGTTAAAAAAAAAAAAAGAAGAAGAAGAAGTGGTTTCATTCTGATATGGTAATTAACAGGAAGAGAAGCACCACAACATGTCATCTCTGTGGCAGTCACATTATTTCATGTTGGAGACGGTTCCACTTCTTTTCAACAAATCTGTGTTGATGTCAAGTCTTTTATGAAAACCAGTACCTGTAGGCCCAGCTATCATGTTAATTTATATTAGTAGTCTGTCCAATTACCTTTGTTAAATTACCCTCTGAAGCATACAAGTCTGATGCTGTCAGAGCAATTAAACACTACTCAGCCCCCACCATCCCATTCTAACACTGAAACCTCTTCCACGTTGCTCTGTTCATCAACATCACATTAGCTAACTGCACAGATTTACTCATATGTGATTGGACAGCTAAATAAAGTATCCCAAATGTATAGCTAGAAGGGTCTTCAGGGTGCATCTAGCCCAAACCCCTAATTTTATAAATAAGTAAACTGAGGTCTGAAGACGCCAAGTGACACACTTTATCATACATGTATCAGAAGTGGAATGTAAACTCAGATCCTCTGACTCCAGAGGTACTGCTCCTTCCACCATGCCATGCTGTCTCCAGGAAAGCTTTCAAAATGTGAATTACAGAACACTTCAACACAATCCAAAATACTCAATGAGTTAAAGACCAAAGAATACTATGGGATACTTTTCTTTAAAGAATTGAAGGGGACAGCTAGGTGGTACAGTGGATAGAGCACCAGTCCTGGATTCAGGAGGACCTGAGTTCAAATGTGACCCCAGACACATAACACTTAGTAGCTGTGTGACTGTGGGGAAGTCATGTAATTCCATTGCCTAGCCAAAAAAAATAAAAAAAAGAATTGCAGTGACTTTCCAATCTTTCATTTTATAGCCTTAATTGTACACACACACATACACCCACACAAACATGCACAAATATATATGTATATATATACATAAACATATATACATATATTCATATTTATACATATATGTGCATAGATATATATGCACACACACACATAAGCATATGGAGACAGACAGACAGACATAGACTTAGGGCAGCTAGGTGGTGTAGTGGATAGAATGCCGGGCCTGGAGTCAGGAAGATCCAAATCCAAATTTAGCCTCATACACTTACTAGCTGGATGACCCTGGGCAAAGTCACTTAACCCTGTTTACCTCAGTTTCCTCATCTGTAAAATGAGCTAGAAAAGGCAATGGCAAACCACTTCATTATCCTTGCAAAGAAAATCCCAGATGGTATCATGAAGAATCAGGTATGACCGAAAAGACTGAACAACAACAAAAATACATGGATACAAATATAATCATTAATAATTATCTTTGTTTAAAGCATTTCCTGTCCAAGAATCCATTAAAATAGATTATAAATCATTTCATTAATGTGTGCCCATCTATTTGTAATATATTCCTTGCTGTTACAGTGATATACTACTTTAGTTACCCTCCATCACATATAAAAATCACTAATATATAAAGCAAAACCTCATAAAAACTGATAAACTATAAGGTAACTTTACCAAAAGATTTTTCACTTAAAAGAAAAAAAAATTAATAACCTGTTACCTTTAAATAGCACATTCAGCTTATGATTGGATTTTCAAAAAAAAATGTCCTTTACAGACTACTTGGCAGGGCACATACTTTTATAAGCCATGAGGTGTGCCTGCCCAATTTAATTCACAATAGCAGCATCATTTAAGTCAAGGAAGGAATGAATGGCTTATTCTCACCTTGTTATAGATTTCTTAGTTGAGCACCAGACCACAGGTCTAGCCAAATTTATGGTATGCTTATACATCAGTAAAGCTACAGGATATAATTTGATGCTATTTAGCATGATTGCAGACTCTTCCCTGAAAAACCTCAAGCATCACCAGCATGGTTTAGAAGTTGAATTGCTTACCAAAAGCAAGGTTAATCATCAAAAAGTTGCTGTTATAGCAGTTTAGATAGTTTGAGATCACCACAAATACTAACCTTTCTCAAAAAAAAAAAAAGAGTGCCAGATTTCACATGACTTCAGTGATTTATGGGGCCAAATATTTGAAAATGAAATAAGGTAAATACATTTTAATAGGAAAAAAACATTTTCACAAGGCAATGAAAATGGACTGAGGTATTGTTAGCTGCTGGCAATAACACATTGTTAAATTTGAAAATGTCCTAATGTTGAATGTAAAAAAAAAAATATGTTCCACCTGACCCAACCATAACAAATACCTTTAGCCCATCTATGAAATAGCTTTTCTTTCCAAATTGTGAAGAATTATTCACTGGGAAGATTGTGCATCAAGGAATTAGAAGGGAGAAAATTCCAAAATGAATTTTAAAGTGCCAAAAAGGGAAGAGCCCTTCTTTATCATAAACTTTTGCTGAATATGCTTTAGGGAAATAGAAATGGCAATAAGACAACAGAACAAGGACAGGTGGATATTGCTCAGCGATCACTCAGCTTTGCAATAAATCAGTCCCTTTTAGATGCTGTGATTTTAATGTACAGTTGAAGTACATCAACAAGGAGAGAAATCCAATCTCCTCCAAGATTATTTATGACAAAGCACACCTAACTGAAGTACAATTTGTTTGTGGAATTGCGGTCGTTCCATTTCAACTAAACAATAAATGACTCTACCTTTCATAGCACTAGCTCAGGACATAAAAGAAAACAAAAGGGAGAGCTGTATCACAACAGATAGAACACTCCATTTTTACATCAACTCAGAAATTCAGTTAAAGGAGTGAGAGGTAAAGAAAGCCATCCTAGAAGAAAGCGACAGATCCAATAGTCTACAAGCTAAAATTTGTCTGGATTCTTCGGTACTTTAAAAAAAAAATAGGTTGTGCCTCATTTAGTGAGCAATTCACATCACAAAATCCAGCTAGAAAATTTTTAGTAATCTCTTTTCATTCTTAAGTCCTGGTTTTGCATGCTTAGATTTCTGGACACATTATTTTACTGCCTAAAATGTTCTTCCACTTCATTTAGAGCTTGTGACAGAATAAGATCATAATTTATGAATTAAAAAACCACAACAATCAAAGGAGACCAAGTAAATTAAAAAATATTTTTCAAAAAATGTGTACGTTGGATATGATGCTTTGCTATCTTTTGTGGTAGCTCAATTAATAATTAATAAAGATACTCTTTATACCCTTTCTCCATGTTATATATCATTTAGTGTTCTGTATTTCTTACTACTCCCTTACATCTGGAGGCTGTTTGTTATTTTCACTGATCCACATTTTGCTTAAGAAGAATAAAATAGAGTTTGCTTAGTTTGTTATGTCACAAATCCCTATTTCCTAATCATTGTGTATTTTTGGTAATCATGATGTCTAAAAGTGAAATGCAATGATATTCAAAGAACTGTCCTGGCTCAGTCTTTTCTTCCTAAATGAATATGAAATAGATGTTGAAGAAAATACTGAGATCAATAGGTACATATCATGGGGCTACCTGATTAATTAATTATCTGTTCATTCAGGAAAATCTTTTTAGTAACCATTATGTGCGAGGCATGTGCTACTTGCATAGACAAGATTGCCCTCTGCTTTGTCCATTACTAACAACTATTCATTCTCTTAAAATATTGAAAACTGTATACACAAATGCAGAGTAGAAAAGACTCTATTATACAGCAAAGGCAAGTGTAACACAGTAAAGTTTGATGAAAGTGATGAGTAATGCCCCAAATTGACCTTACTTCATCCCTCTCCTTCCCAGCTCTCAGTTTTGAATTATTCCCCAAACTAACACAAAGATTTCATTTTTTTGAGGGAAGTCAACGCCATAATCTGAAGTATGCTATCATTTTTTTCTGTGTTGACAGAGCCTGGTATGTGTCAAGGGGCTTTACAAATATATTCTTTTCCAAGGTAGGAGTCACTGAAGGTCAGCTCCCTGGCTCCACACTTTGGTGCTTCATTTGTTCAAGCCCACAAACAATTCCCTGGGAGCAAAATCTCTTGGTTGGTGAACAGTTTCCCCTCTATTTTGGATGTAAGGATGATGGCAGAAGGCAGTAATTAATTATACTGGGGGAGGGGGACAGAGTTCCCCAAGCTCTTCTTTTTCTAATTAAAATCTTGTACAGATGTGATGCCTCTCTAACAGTGATACCCCAAAGTGCCCTATGTAACTTTGAATTCAAGGAAGGACTTGCATGGCAGGGGTTCAAACACTATAAGGCTCCATCAACAGGACATCCCAGCATCTCTCAACCTGTAGCATGACTGGAGAAGAGAAACAGACTGACTTTGATTTACCCAGTTGAGAAGAAACCATTTCTTAGACTCTTAAAAATGACTGTTTCTTAGAAGATCATTGAAGAGTATAAGGGGAGGAAAGTTTTTATATTAGGCCCACACGTAGGATTTAGCTTAAGGAGTATGTCTGAAAGGAGTGACAGTACAATTAAGCTGGCCAGCCTCAAGGGAAGGGTTTATCTGCTAAAAGGGAATGCTGAGATAGTAAACTTGTATGAGAAATTTATGCTTTTAAATCTAAAGGGCAAAGTTCCAAACAGGGCCAAGATAAACTCGTGTTAAGTGGGTCCCATAGGGTAGTACTAATCTCTGATATACCTAAAATCACTTGGGCAAAATTGTAATAGCTGACATGTAGTTTCTCAATAAGAAGCCTAGTGGAAATTTATTGTTATTCAGTCATGTTCCACCATTCATGACCTCATGGACTCTACTGTCCATGGGGTTTTCTTGGTCAAAATACTAGTTTGCCATTTCCTTCTCCAGCTCATTTGACAGATGAAGAAAAGGAAGGCAACAGGGTTAAATGACTTGCCCAGGGTCACACAGCTAGTAAATGTTTGAGACCAGACTTGAACTCAGGTCTTCCTCATTCTAGGCACAGCACTCTATCCACTAAGTCACCTAGCTGCCCTAGTGAAAATAGTTACTGAAAAAGTGAAAAAGTAACAAGTAGAAATGAGAAGGTTTGAAGGAGAGAGAAGAGTTTAGGAGACATAGAAAAGGGAAGAAAAATAGACCACTGATAGGATATAGTTCAACTAGACTGGTAGGCTTAGAGCTGATGCTAAATTAGACTATTGGACACTTTAAATTTCCATAAGGATACGCTATTTTTTTCAGAACCTGTGAGAAACTTAGTTAGGATTTGTAATGCTGATGTGATACAAAGCTAATTATTCAGAGGATAATTCTTCATATCTTTTCAGAGGCACGAACTTATACTTTTGAGCCCTAAACATGAGAAAACTAGTCCTCCCAAGTGAAATTACAGAAACCTGAGGAACTTGAAGGACATATATAAGCCCATATGAGTTTCTCTCTATTACTCACATTTTCTCACACAGCGTTGGGCCTTTTTATTAGCTCCTTCCTTTTCCCAAAATGTTTTCCATCCTTACCCCCTCCTCACAGAATCCCTCTGTAGGTGGAAACACCACCTTATCCACTCAATTGTAATAGCCTCTTTAAAATTTAATAAATTTATATTTAACTATTTATATTTATTTTATTTTATTTTAACTATTTATTTGTATTAATATATATGATTATGTATATACATATATACCATTTCTGCAATAATATTTTAAAAAGAATAATGTTGAAAGATTTAAGAACTTGAATCAATGCAATCATAATTCTCAAGAAACAATAAGAAGAATGCTACCTACCTCTTGATAGAGGAGTGATTAACTAAATAGATAGGATGAGACACACAGTTCTGGACATGACCAATACTGAAATTTATTTGGCCATGCATATTTCTTGTGAAAGTTTTTTGTTTGTTTGCTTTCCAAGTGGACGTAAGGGGGAAGCAGGAAGGAAAGAAAATAAATGCTTGTTAATTAAAAACAAAAAGAAATAAAAGCTCTTTGTGAATAAGGATGGCTTCATCCATCATATTGAAGTGTAGAGAACATTGCCTTTGTTGCTTTTTTTTTTTCATTTTTGTCTTTTCATTCTGATGGGAAAGAATTTCATTTTCTTTTGGGGGCCAATATCCAGTAGAGGCTAAATCATGGTCTCAACATAGAGATAACCTTGGGTCATATTGGGACAAGGGAATTGTAGCTAAATGCAATGGTTTGAAAGTCTTTGGTACCACCCAGTCTCAGACTGGGTGGAATTTTTAAATTGTATTTCAAATTACTTTAACCTGGTTTTAGTATTTCTGAATTTATAAACGATTTATTTTATGCAAAGGCAGCTAAGTGGCAAAGGAGATATGGAGCTGAGCCTGGAGTCAGAAAAACAAATTCAAATCCAGAATCAGACATTTACTAGAGCTGGACCCTGGGTAAGTCACTTTAATCTGTTTACCTCAGTTTCCTCAACTGTAAACTGGGGATAATAGCAGCAACTATCTCACAGGGTTGTTGTAAAGATCAAATAAGATAATATTTGCAAAAACACTTAGTATAGTGTCTGGCACATAGTAGCTACCATATAAGTGCTTATTGCTTTTCTTTCCCACCTTTCCCATGTAAAGCACTTAGTCAATCATAAAGGCAACATTTGTTATGGGTACATTCTTTTTGTTTTGCAAATAAACTGTGAAACATTACCTTGTCCTCTGAAGCATGGGGCAGATAGAAATAAGAGAAACAAGTAAGAAGAACCAGATTTGGGTATACAGTAATGGTGGAAGGGTCAGAAGAAATTTTTGTTGCTGTTCAATCATTTTTCAGTCTTGTCCTACTCTTTGTGATCCCATTTGGGTTGTTTTCATCTTTGTTTTTGTTTGTTTTTTTTTTGTTTGTTTGTTTGGTTTTTTTTGGCAAAGATACTGAAGTTGTTTTCCATTCCTTCTCCAGCTCATTTTACAGATGAGAAAACAGAGGCAATCAGGTTTAAGTGACTTGCACTGGGTCATACAGCTAGTAAGTGTCTGAGGCCAGATTTGAACTCATGTTGCCCTGACTCCAGGCTCAGCACCCTATTCACTACACTATCTACGTGCACTCAGAAGAAATAGAATTAGGGATTTGTGAAACCATCTGTTCCCAGAAAGCAGATTCATGTGTTCCTCTGTTCCTAAATACCACTATCAGAAATCAGTGAATGTTTAGAATGTTTAGAAATTATTTAAGAAGAAAACCCCACTCTCAAGACAGATGTTATCTGAACCAATTTCAGAAAGAAATGATAATATCCCTATCCCAGTTCAGCAAGGCCTAAGACACAGGGCCAGATAACTCAACATTCAATATTTACATTGAAACATTTGCTTTAGACTCCACCTAAACAAAAATCACTTAACATTATTCAAAACCTCTAAGATGCCTAAAGCATCTTCCAATAATAAATTTCTATGAAAACCAATACAATATATGCATAGTTTTATGGATATTAATGTTACCCCTCAATCACATTAAATCCAGTTAACAAAATAATAGATGCATTAATACTTGTGACAGATATTAACAACTTTGCTCTGTTGTGTCTGAAAGACAAAAAGGCAAATGAGCCAATTTCCAATTGAAAAGGCATTTATTCCTCTCGTTTCATGTAAGAGCCGATTTCCCCATATTCTCTGAATTTAGTCAAAGTCCAGTTAGCCAGTATAAGATAGTCAAGTCCATCTGCAAATGTGCAAATTTACAAATATGGGTCATAAACACACAGAGTAATATTTCCTTATCTTTCTGTCAGTCTCTTATACAAATTGGAGAGAAACACAAAAATGTTATTTCACAGATGACAAAACCCTTTGAAATAGGAAATTCCACCAACAAATTATTGTATTCAAAGTGTTTAATCTCCCAGGTGTATTGTCAGCACATATAGTAGCTAGTTGATTAGATAATTGATGAGTCCAATGTACTAAAGTTTTATCACAAAACAAACCATTTATTATTGCTCATATAAAAACTAGCCCTTTCTGTCTCACTGAGAAAGGATTATTTTCACAAATCCTCTTAGTAAAATATGTGTCTGCATGAACACGCCTAACAAATGTAATTTGATCACCATATAAAATAACATGGATTCTATAAAAATGGCAATGCAAAAATTAAAATTTTTAAAAATTAAATCTGGGATTCATATTTTTAGAAGATATATTTCAAGGCATATCTTTCAAAGAATAAGTCATCCCACATTTTTACAGTAAGTTCTGTGAGAGAAATGATGACTATTCTTTTTAAACATAGTTCTCTTAAACTACTTACTGCTCAACAAACCATGTTGATAATATTGCCAAATCATATGCTCAGTATTAATCTACTTTATTGCCTATTTCAGGCAAATTCTATATTCTGTGAAAGATTTCAATTATTAACATTGTTAGCCATGAATAATATCCCAGAGTTAAGCCACCTTATTATCATCTCAACTTTGGCCCGTTGAAAGCATCAGTTTTGTACAAATCTCTTTTTGAATTCACTAGTGACCTAGGCATTAATTCTGGAAGGGGAAGAAGTTGATCCCTCCCTCACATTGTCAATTATAGGTACATGAACAAAACAAATGCCAGCTCTGTGGCATTAGAACTTTCTTAGATAAAGAGTCATCCAAGGTCAACAGTAGACTAGCTGAAAGATGAAGGGTTTTTTTTTTATTTTTCCCTCTGTGCCTAAAAACATTTTTCTTATATATCATTTTTATGCAGTATTTCATGTTCTCCTGAGTTTTTTAATTATTTAGTATTTCATTTTCCCCAGTTGCAAGTAAAAGCAATTTGTAGCATTCATTTTTAAAACTTTGAGTTCCAAATTCTCTCCCTTCCTTGCACTGCCCCCCCATTGAGAAGGCAAGCAATTCGATATAGGTGTAGTCATCCCCTCAATGTCAAATTCTTTGCCACCAGAAAAGAGCTGCTATAAATATTTTGTACATACAGGTCCTTTTCTTTTTTGTTTTTTTGTCTCTTTTGGGATACAGACCTAATAGTGATAGGGCAAAGGCTATGCATGGTTTCTAAGCCCTTTGGGCATAGTTCCAAATTGCTCTACAGAATGGTTGAATCAGTTCACAACTCCACCAACAGTGCATTAATGTCTCATTTTTTTCCACAAGACCTAGAATACTTGTCATTTTTCTTTTCTATCCTATTAGCCAATCTAATAGGTATGAGACAATACCTCAGAATTGTTTTGATTTGGATTTTTCCAATCAATAATAAAAGCAATTTTTTTCATATAGCTATAGATAGCTTTGATTACTTCATCTGAAAACTGTTCATATCTTTGGATCATTTATTTGACTCAGTTCTCTATATGTTTGGGAAATGAGGCCTTTTTTTTTTCTTTTGGTGAGGCAATTGGGGTTAAGTGGCTTGCCCAAGGTCACACAGCTAGTATGTGTCAAGTGTTTGGTCTGAGGCCAAATTTGAACTCAGGTCGTCCTGACTTCAGGGCCGATGTTCTATCCACTGCGCCACCTAGCTGCCCCTGGAAATGAGGCCTTTATCAGAGAAACTTGCTTCAAAATTTTTTCACAGTTACCATTACTAAATTTATTTCCTTCCATCCTACTTCCCACCCTGTTTATTCTATTCTTTCTCCTTTCACACTGTCCCTCCTCAAAAATATTTTGCTTCTGACTATCCCCTACCCCAATCTGCTCTCCCTTCTATCTTCCCTCCCTTCTCTTATCCCTTTCCCCTCCTACTTTCCTGTAGGGTAATATAGGTTTCTATATCTAATTGACTGTGTATGTTATTCCCTCTTTGAGTCAATTCTGATGAGAGTGAGGTTCATTCGCTCCTTCCCCATCTCCTCCCTTACATTATAAAAGCTTTTTGTTGCCTCTTTTATGTGAGATAATTTAGCCCATTCTAACTCTCCTTTTCCCTTTCACCCAGTACATTCTATTCTCACTGATTAATTTTATTTTTTAGATATCTTCCATTCATATTCAACTCACATCTATGCCCTCTGTCTACACATATTCCTTCTAACTTCCCTAAAAATGAGAAAGTTCTTACGAGTTACAAGTATCATCTTCCCATGTAAAAATGTAAACACTTTAACCTTATTAAGTCCCTTATGATTTCCCTTTTCTGTTTACTTTTTAATGCTTCTCTTACATCTTGTATTTGAAAGTAAAATTTTCTATTCAGTTATGGTCTTTTCATCAGGAATGCTTGAAAGTAGAGCCAAGGTGGCAGAGTAAAAACTCTCACCCTCCCATATCAACCTCTGAACACCCAGAAAATATTACCCCAGGAAAAACCCTGTAATAGTTGAACCAGAAAAAAGATGGGGTGCAGCAGTCCTGTAGCCCAGGTAGCTTGAGGGATTAACAGGAAAGCCCCCCCTTGCCCTGGGGGAAGGGGAGCAGTACATAACGGGAGGCATCCCAGAAAACTAGCAGAAAGCTGCACCTCAGCATACCAGGAGATCCTGAAACCCTGGTGGTGAAGCAGGCAAATACCAACACCTGGACCCCTGAGTAACTCAGTGAGGGTGGGAGAACTGGTGGAAACCAGCTCAGAAAACCACCAGGTGCCTTGGCATTCTACAGCAGTCTCCCAGTACCTCAGCAAAAATCTGTGAAGCACTCCAAGGGGCCCCAGGCAGATAAACATCCTGCAACATCCATCTGAAAGGAGCTGAAGAAAGCTAAAAGAAAGGAAAAGCAGGCAACATCCAGGGGCGAGACTACCCAATCCTACCCCTAGAGTTCCAGGGCTGCTGATTCCAGCCCAACACTAGGTAAGCTGCCAGAAACCTACAGCCTCCAACTGCCAACATTGGAGACCACAGCACACAAAGCCAATGATGAGGCCCAAGGCTCCCCACACAAGAAGCTTGGGTCAGTGCCCTCTGCTCCCCAGCAGGAGAGCTCAATCTCTTTAAAGACCAGCAAATAAGCAAATAACATGAATAAAAAGAAATTTACCTTAGATTCATGTTAGAGGAAATAGTGAAGATCAAGGCAAAAATTCTGAAGAGGACAACATTGTCACACATCTGGAATGTCAAAAGGGAATATGAACTACTCTGAAGCCCAAAAAAGCCTTCTTAGAAGAGCTCAAGAAAGATTTTAAAAGTCAAATGAGAGAGGCAGAAGAGTCCTTAAAAAATACAATTGGCCGACTGGGAAAAAGTACACTGAAGAAAACAAGTCCCTAAAAAATACAATTGGCCAAATGCAGAAGGAGGTACAAAATCTAATAGAAGAAAACAATTTGTTAAAAATTAGAATTGGGCAAATGGAAGCTAACATGAGAAAACGAAAATCAGTCAAACAGAAACAAAAGAATGAAAAAAATAGATGAAAATGTAAAATACCTCATTGGTAAAACAACTGACCTGGAAAATAGATCCAGGAGAGACAATTTAAAAATTTTTTAGTCTACCTGAAAATCACAATGAAAACAAAGAGGCTAGACAGCATCTTTCAGGAAATCATCAGGGAAAACTGCCCTGAGATCCTAGAACCAGAGGGTAAAATAGCCATAGAAAGAATCCACTGATCACCTCCTGAAAGAGATCCCAAATTGAAAACGCCAAGGAATAGAGTAGACAAATTCCAAAATCACCAGGTCAAAGAGAAAATACTGCAAGCAGCCAGAAAGAAACAATTTAAATATCATGGAACCACAGTCAGGACTACACAGGACCTTGCAGCTTCTATATTAAAAGATCATAGGTCATGAAACATAATATTCCATAAGGCAAAGGAGCTTGGATTACAACCAAGGACTAATTACTCAGTGAAAATGAGCATGAACTTTCAAGGGAGGAGATGGATATTCAACAAAATAGGGAACTTCCAAACCTTCCTGATAACAAGACCAGAGCTCAATAGAAAATTTGATCTTCAAATACAAGACTCAGGAGAGACATAAAAAGGTAAATGGGACAGAAAGATACAATATGTTGTTAATAAGGGCAAACTGTTTACATCCCTACAAGGGAGGATGAGACTTGTAACTCTTGAGAACTATATTGTTATTACACCATGTTAAAGGGATATACATAAAAGGGGTAGATATAAGTTGACTTTGATGTAATGATAAAAAAAAATCTAATCAAGTGGATTAAATGGATCCAAGTAAGTGGATTAATTTGATCTAAGAAAATTAGAAAATTTTCTACTGAGAAAAGAGGAGGCAGAGAAGGGTAAATTACATACAGGAAAAGACATAAAAGCCTATTAGAGCAGAGGGAAAGTAGGGAGGGATATGAACATTGTTTTAACCTTACTCTCATCAGATTTGGCTCAAGAAGGGAATAACATAATCAGGTATAGAAATCGAACTTTCCCTATAGGCAGTAGGAGGAGAAAAAGGGAAAGAAAAGGGAGGGGGGATAGAAGGGAGGGAAGAAGCAGTAAGGGTAAAGGGGAAGAAAAGGGAAGGGGCTAATAGAAGGTAAGTGGGACTGAGGGAGGCGGTAATCAAAAGCAAAACACTAGGGAGGAGGGAAAAGGAAAAAGACATGCAGAAACGGGGGGCGAGAGGATGGAGAGAAAGACAAAGATAGTAATCATAACTGTGAATGTGAATGGGCTGAACTGTCCCATAAAATAGAAGCAGATAGCAGAATGAATTAAAAACCATAATCCTACAATATGTTGTTTACAGGAAACACATTTGAAAAAGAATGACACATACAAGGTAAAGGTAAAAGGCTGGAGCAGAATATATTGTGCTTCAGCTAAAGAAAAAAAAAGCAGGGGTAGCAATCCTGATTTCAGATAAAGCAAAAGCAAAAATAGATCTTATCAAAAGAGATAAGGAAGGAAACTACATCCTGCTAAAAGGTACCATAGACAATGAAGTAATATCATTACTAAACATATATGCACTAAATGGTATAGCATCCAGATTCTTAGAGGAGAAGTTCAGGGAGTTACAGGAAGAAATAGACAGCAAAACTATACTAGAGGGGGACCTCAACCTCCCCCTCTCTGAACTAGATAAATCTAACCACATAATAAACAAGAAAGAAGTTAAGGAGGTGAATAGAATATTAGAAAAGTTAGGTATGATGGACCTCTGGAGAAAAGTTAATGGGGATAGAAAGGAATATACTTTTTCTCTGTGGTACGTGGCACATACACAAAAATTGACCATGTACTAGGGCATAAAACCTCACAATCCAATGCAGAAAGGCATAAATATTAAATGCATCCTTTTCAGATCATGATCCAATAAAAATTATATGTTATATAGGGCCATGGAAAGATGCACTAAAAAAAAAATGGAAACTAAATAATCTAGTCTTAAAAATGAATGGGTCAAACAACAAATAATGAGACAACATTCCAAAACTTATGGGATGCAGCAAAGCAGTTCTTAGGGGAAATTTCATATCTCTAAATGCTTACATAAATAAAATAGAAAAAGAGGAGATCAATGAATTGGGCATACAAAAAAAAAACTAGAAAAAGAACAAATTAAAAATCCTCGATTAAACACTGAAAGAAATATTGAAAACCAAAGGAAAAATTAAGAAAATTGAAATTAAGAAAACTATTGAAATAATAAATAAAACTAAGCTGGTTTTATGAAAAAACCAATAAAATAGATAAACCTTTGGTTAATTTAATTTAAAAAAAAGAAAGAACAAAACAAAATTACTAGTATCAAGAATGAAAAGGGTGGGCTTAGCTTCTTATGATCTAGCCACGGCTCAGATTCCTAAAATCTAGCCAATAGTTTACTATTATTCAGACTCCTTAGGAGTCTGCCCAATATGACGGATGTTCTAATAAACCTTGTCTTTGGCTGAAAGAAGGCTTGGGTCAAATTCTTTCGGGCAAGACCCACATGTTGTGATTTTGGGGTCCCAGGACCCCTGAACCCCTAAACCACATCATTTTAGTGGCCTGTACAGGGAAACTGCCTAACCCCAAGTTCTTCTCCAGTCAAGACTGGAAGGTATGTAAGCGTCCCCTCCCTTCTTTCTTGCTGTGCAGTTAGGGTAGCTCTCCAAGCATCAAGGCTTGGAGGTGCTTTTCGCGTAGACAGTTATGAGGCTGTCTCTCACTCAGCCTGATGCTCTCAGGCCCTTGGTCCACTGGGTTGGTTCAAGGCCATAAACCTGGGTACACCTTCTGCAGCATAGAGGACAAGGATGGATGCCCTATCCAGAAGTGTATGAATTCTCTCGGTGCTAGGGAATTGGTTAAAACTGCAGTTGCTTTTTGGTTCCCTGAGCCTTACTTACTCCCTTCCCTCTGCACCTCTGAATCCTCCTTCATGGAGGTCACAAGGAAAGTTAGAACAGCTAAAAATATTTTGGCATATTCTGGAGGTTTTGTGATTGATCATTAAGGAGTTTTGAAACACCTGTACAACCTGGTCACTCCCTTCCCTTGAGTCAAGAGGGTATCTGTTAACCCCTCTCATAGGAGAAGAGAGTTTCACCCTTTACCCCTCACCTTTGATTTTGCCCTCCCCTACCTGGGAAAGGAAGGAGGGGGGAGGGGCAGCAGCTACAGTGTGGGCCCCCCTGGCAACGGCCTAGGGCTCTGGGGCAACCTTTGCCTGGAAGCATCACTCAGGTTCAGCACATCCTGCTCAAGGTAAAGAAGCTGGCCTCTGAACTTGGGTAAGCATGCTCTTTTAAATTTGTGAGTTTAACTGTTAGTGATGAGATGTTGATTCTCTGTGTAAAGTAATTTGTAAGTGCATTTAACAAAACTGAAGTCACCTGATTGGTTATGGGTTTGTTTCAAGTTTCAAATTGGTGAACTTTCTGTATCAGTTATGTCAAGCAACTTTTCATAATTTGGTTACCACTAAAATAATTTAGCTATTGTTGGTTATTGTTTTAATGTGTAAACTAGCCAATAAGCTTGTTTGGGTTATGTATGGTTTACTGAGAATTTGCAAGTGTATAGAAATCTCTAATGATTGGCTTTATACATTAGGATAAATTTAAGTTTGGGATGTAAATCCTGGAAAAGTTTTTCCTAAGCTGTGATTAGTAAAACTTGCTGTTTGAGGTAAAAGCTCATAAGATTTTATTTTAAATTGTCTGATGGGTCATAATCCATCGATAATCAATAATCCAACATCTGAGAGAAATGCCACAGGCTACTCAGAGAAGGTGATACTGGTGGGAATTCAGTATTGGTAAAAGCTGAGAGGACAATTTTAGCCTCAGTCTAAGATGGGATCCTCCTGGCTCAGTTTCCCCATTATGTTCCTTTGAAAGGGAATGTTACCCACATGGCTATTCCCGAGTCTGGCTAAGAGGTGGATTTGATACTGTATGGTTGGAAAACTGAATTATTTGCATCCAAACAGAGCTAAGGACGTTTTAAGGATGTCATATCTGGGCCCTGCAGTCTTTTCTGTCAGATTTGTGTCTTCCAGACAACAGGCCATTCACCTACAGTTGGCAGCAAAGAGCTAGTACCAGCCAATGTCACTCCATTGTTCCCTAGATGAAGTCTGTGCTCTATTCCAGTCAACCTCCTCTTTGGGTCCCTCTCAAGAGAGAGACAGCTCTATGCCCCTTGCCAACAGGAAGCAGTTTCAGAAGCCGAGACCTTCGCCCCTTACTCCAAAAGTATTTGGGTCCCATTTGTTTGAGGGGGGGATGATAGGGTTGGAATCTAGACCCCAAAAAGGAAAAACCTTGGACTTTCCCACATGGCCAAATCTCTGGAGTTTGCCTGAGGCTGTAATTCCATCAACTGGCCCTTCATTGTGGCTACACCCAATCTCCCCTCCATTGTCTTACCTCCCTACAGCCCCTGGCCATTTCCCACACTTAATCCTAGCTAGACTTCATTCTCCCTTAACCATGAGGTCCAGGTCCCAGGAGTTCTGTTCACCCCAGCTTACTGGCCACTCCTAGGTCCCTCCCACAGTATTTCTGTATATAAGGTCCACCTTGTCTCCATTAAGATGCTCAGATTCTTATAATCTAGCCACTGCTCAGATTTTCTAATAAACCTTATCTTTGGCTGAAAAAAAAAAAGAATGAAAAGGGTGAATCCACCACCAAGGAAGACGAAATTAAAACAATAATTAGGAACTATTTTGCCCAACTGTATGCCAATAAATTTGATAATCTTACTGAAATGGATACATATTTACAAAAATATAAATTGCCCAGATTAACAGAAGAGGAAGTAAAATACTTAAATAATCCCATCTCAGAAAAAGAAATTGAAGAAGTCATTGACGAACTCCCTAGGAAAAAAATCTCCAGGGCCAGATGGATTTACAAATGAATTCTATCAAACATTTAAAGAACAATTAATTCCAATACTATATAGACAATTTGGGAAAATAGGTGAAGAAGGAGTCTTACCAAATTCTTTTTATGATGCAAATATGGTGCTGATACCTAAATCAGGAAGAGTCAAAACAGAGAAAGAAAATTATAGACCAATTTCACTAATGAATATAGATGGAAAAATTTTAAATAAAATATTAGCAAATAGATTACAGCAACTTATCACAAGAATAATATATTATGACCAGATAGGATTTATACCAGGAATGCAGGGCTGGTTCAATATTAGGAAAACTATCAGCATAATTGATCATATCAACACCAAAACTAACAGAAACCACATGATCATCTCAATAAATGCAGAAAAAGCTTTTGACAAAATACAACACCCATTCCTAGTAAAAACACTAGAGAGCATAGGTATAAATGGAATCTTCCTTAAAATAATAAATAGCATCTATCTAAAACCTTCAGCAAGCATAATATGTAATGGGGACAAGCTAGAAGCATTTCCAATAAGATCGGGGGTGAAACAAGGATGTCCATCATCACCACTGTTGTTAATATCGTACTAGAAATGCTAGTTTTAGCAATAAGAGAAGAAAAAGAAATGGAAGGTATTAGAAAAGGCAAAGAAGAAACAAAGCTATCACTCTTTGCAGATGACATGATGATACATTTAGAGAATCCTAGAGAATCAAGTAAAAAATTACTTGAAATAATAAACAACTTTAGCAAAATTGCAGGCTATAAAATAAACCCACATAAATCATTGGCATTTCTGTATATTACCAACAAAGCCCAACAGCAAGAGATAGAAAGTGAAAGTCCATTTAAACTTACTGTAGACATTACAAAATATTTATGAGTCTACCTCCTGAAATAAACCCAGAAACTATATGAACACAATTACAAAACACTTTTCACACAAATAAAGTCAGATCCAAATAACTCGAAAAACATCAGTTGCTCATGACTAGGCCAAGCTAATACAATAAAAAGGACAATTCTACTAATTTACTTATTCAGTACCATACCAATCAAACTACCAAAAATTAGAGTTAGAAAAAATAATAACAAGATTCATTTGGAAGAACAAAAGGTCCAGAATATCAAGGGAACTAATGAAAAGAAATGCAGGGGAAGGTGGCCTAGATATTCCAGATCTTAAATTGTATTATAAAGCAGCAATCATCGAAAATACTTTGTACTGGCTAAGAAATAGAGTGGTGGATCAGTGGAATAGGTTAAGCATGCAAGACACAGTAGTCAGTGACTATAGTAATCTATTATTTGATAAACCCAAAGACCGCAGCTTCTAGGATAAGAACCCACTCTTTGACAAAAACTGCTGGGAAAACCGGAAAAGAGTATGGCAGAAACTAGGCATAGATCAAAATCTCACACCATATACCAAAATTAAGTCAAAATGGGTCCATGATTTAGATATAAAGGCTGATACTGTAAGCAAACTGGGAGAGCAAGGAATAGTTTACCTATCAGATTTATGGAGAACAAAAGAATTCATGACCAAACAGGAGATAGAAAACATTACAAAAAACAAAATGGATAACTTTGATTACATTAAATTGAAAAGTTTTTGCACAAACAAAGCCAATGCAACCAAGATTAGAAGGGAAGTAGAAAATTGGGAAAGAATTTTTACAATCAGTCTCTCTGATAAGGGCCTCATTTCTAAAATATATAGAGAATTAAGTCAAATTTATAAGAATATAAGTCATTCCCCAACTGATAAATGGTCAAAAGATATGAACAGGCAGTTCTCAGATGAAGAAATTAAAGCCATCTATAGTCATATGAAAAAATGCTCTAAATCACTTTTGATTAGAGAAATTAAAATCAAAACAACTCTGAGGTACCATATCACACCTATAAGATTGGCCATCATGACAAAACAGGAAAATGATAAATGTTGGAGAAGATGTGGGAAAATTGGAACACTAATGCATTGTTGGTGGAGTTGGGAAATGATCCAACTATTTTGGAGAGCAATTCAGAACTATGCCCAAAGGGCCATAAAAATGTGAATACCCTTTGACCCAGCAATACCACTTCCAGGGCTATATCCCAAAGAGATCACACAAACGGGGAAAGGACCTACATTTTGCAAAAATATTCACACCAGCTCTTTTTGTGGTGGCAGAGAATTGGAAACTGAGAGGATGGCCATCAGATGGGGAATGGCTGAGCAAGTTGTGGTATATGAATGTGATGCAATACTATTGTGCTATAAGAAATGATGAACAGGCTGACTTCAGAAAAACCTGGAAAGACTTGTATGGTCTGATGCTGAGTGAAGCAAGCAGAACCAAGAGAACATTGTACACAATAACAGCCACATTGTGCGATGACTAATCTTGATAAACTTTGCCTTTTTCAGCAATACAAGGATCTAAGACATCTCCAAAGACCTCATGATGGAAAATGCTATCCTCATCCAAAGAAAGAACCATGGAGTTTGAAAGCAGATCAAAGCATACTATTTGCTATTTTCTTTTCTTCTGTTGTGTTTTGTCTCTTCTTTCTGGTGCTTCCTCCTATTGGTTCAAATTCTTACAACGTCACTAATGTGAAAATGTGTTTAATAGGAATGTGTACGTGTAGCCTATATCAGATTATGCACCATCTTGGGGAGAGAGGTGGGGAGGGAGGGAGAGAAAAATTTAAAACTCAAAAGCTTATGAAAGTGATTGTTGATAATTCAAAATAAATTATTTAAAAAAGGAAAAAATGTTAAAAAAAAATTTAAAAAGAATGCTTGAAAATCCTCTATTTCATTAAATATCCATTTTTACCCTGAAGGATTATACTAAGTTTTGCTGGGTAGGTGATTCTTGGTTTTAATCCTAGTTCTTTTGTTCCATTGAATAACACAATCCAAACTGTCCAATCCCTTAGTGTAGGAGCTGCTAAATCTTGTGTTATCCTGACTGTGGCTCCATGATACTTGAATAGTTTCTTTCTGACTGCTTGCTATATTTTCTCCTTGACCTGGGAGCTCTGGAATTTGGCTGTAATATTCCTGGGAGTTTTTATTTTGGGATCTCTTTCAGTAGGTGATCAGTGGATTCTTTCAATAACTATTTTACCTGCTGGCTCTAGAATATCAGGGCAGTTTTCCTTGATAATTTCTTGAAAGATGCTATCCAGGTTCTTCTTTTTTTTTGATAATGGCATTCAGATAGTCCAATTATTTTAAAATTATCTTTCCTGGATCTATTTTCCAGGTCAGTTGTTTTTGCAATGAAATAGTTCACATTGTCTTATACTTTTTCATTCTTTTGGTTTTATTTTTTTCTAGATTTCTCACATAGTCATTAGCTTCCATTGCTCAAATTTAGGTTTTAAGGAATTACTTTCTTCAGTGAATCGTTGTGCCTCTTTTTCCATTTGGCCAATTCTGTTTTTTAAGGAATTATTCCCCTCATTGGATTTTGTGCCTCTTTTACCACTTGGCCTAGTCTGTTTTTTTAAGGTGTTTTTCTTAAGTATTTTTTGTGCCTCCTTTACCAAGTTATTGACTCTTTTTTCATGATTTTCTTGTATCACTCTAATTTCTCTTCCCAATTTTTCCTCTACCTCTCTTACTTGATTTTCAAAATCCTTTTTGAGTTCTTCCATGGTCTGAGAGCAATTCCTGTTTTTCTTAGAGACTTTGGATGTAGGAGCTTTGACTTTGTTATCTTATTCTGAGTGTATATTTTGATCTTCCTTGTCACCATAGTAACTTTCTATGGTCAGGATTTTTTTTCTGTTGTTTGCTCATTTTCCCATCCTATTTCTTGACTTTTAACTCTTTGTTAAAGGAGGGCTCTGATTCCAAAGTGGATGGCTTACTGTCCCAAACTTTAGGGGTTTTGTGCAGCTGTTTTCAGAGACACTTCTAGGGACCTGTAAGTTTTCAGTTCTTCCAAGGTGGTGTGATCTAAGGAGAGGTGTTTACTCCTCTCTTGGCCTGTGCTCTAGTCTGTGAGAAACCACAAGCACTCTTTTCTGTTCTGGAACTGTGAGGAGGGTCCCCAATCCACTACAGCTATAAGCTCTGGTGTGCTAGTGTTCCTCCTTCACCAACCTGGATCCAAGTATGGGCAAAGCAACAGAGTCCTGCCTCAGTGCTAGCAAAGAAAACCCTCTAATCTCCTTCTGACCAGCTGCTAGACCCCTTTAACATCTGTGGGCTGAGAGGTCTGGAAGCAGCAGCAGCACTTGTTGCTGGTGCCTCAGCGGCTCCCAAGGTCTGCTCCTGGTTTGCTGGGCCTGGGTCTGTGCTGGACTGTATTCTACTCTCAGACAGGTCTCTGCTCACCTTTTAAGTTGCCTTTGGCTGGAAAATTATTTCACCCCATCCTTTTGCAAGTTCTGACATAATTATTTTATTATATTATTTCAAGGTGTTTATAGGGGTTTTGTGGAGAGCTCATGTAAGTTCGCTGCCTTTTTTCTACCAACTTGACCTACATCTTTTTTAATGTGGGGATCTTTTCATGAACAAAATGACAGTTAACAAACTAGAATTTTAAGACTCCAGATTTATAAAACAATTAGAAAATGATTTGTTCCCCTCCCCCACAAAAGGTCACCTTAAGACTTTTAAAGATCAAGTTCCCTTTGTACGTTTAGAATATTATTTGATTTATGCAAAATCATTTCTGTAATGTTTCTACAGCTTAAAATGATGTATGCCAGTTCTTAAGTCATTTACACCTAGAACATTTTATGTGAAAATTATGATTTTTTTGCATTAAAAATTCTCTTTTGTATTGCATATCCAAATTTAATGTTTAGCCTCCCCTATTTCCCCACCTACTATTGTAGTCTAGCCAGAGTAACACTTCTATGCAACAAAGACAAAATCTGCATTCCCTTATTATTCAAAGCCTAGGAGCCATTATTGAAAACAATAAATGTTTTTTACTTCTCCTGTTATTCAGACTCATTATAATGAACTCTAATACGCTGGAGCCTCCCCATTAAAAGAGTAAACTGGGAAAATTTCTTTCTTACAAAAATGAAATTAAAGCCTAGAAATTTACACAATACTTCATGGCCAGGCTTCTTGGAATAAAAGACTGCATTAAAAAAAAAAACAGAAGTGTTGCTCCTCTGATTTAAATAATGTGCTAGTAAGCTCATAAAAAAATAAAACTCTCTTCACTCCTTTTCCTTGTTTAAACCAGTATGCTAAGCAGCTGTTTTCAATTTAAAGAATGTTTTTAGTATTTCTCAAAATCACAGAGCACTCAAAATCATCTGTGCAGTTATTATAAAAATTAAGTTGTTCTTTTAGACTTAAACTAGTTAGAGTTAAAGGCTCAGTACTGATGAGAATTACCAGTTGGGAATTGGAAAATGTGGAACCTCCAGATAATTCACTTTTGAAAAAATGAATATTCCTAAATTGATTATTCTCAAACTTGTAGAGAATCCAGTTATTATAAAGAAGAGTTAGCATTTCTAAAACTAAAGAAAGAGACCAGAAGTTCATTTTCAAAAATACACATAAAGGTTACTATAAAAGATACTGGAGGTAACTTTTGCTTATTTTCTCACCCATTTTTAGAATCCATTAGACACAAATAAAATGACTGTATCAAAAAAGATATGTCCTGGAGGCAAGTAACAACAGGGTTAATTTTTTAGTTTTCATTTTAAATGATGGATTGTAGCTTATGTTCACGCATTCATTTCCCATTGTTTTAACATTTTGGGATGGGGCAGAGATATACTAATTAGAGTTAAATCTGATCAATAATTGATGGGATAACAAATCACTTGTGTGAACTTGTGCTCTGTAATGCTTGTACTAACTGATTAAACATGCTAGAACTTCCCTTTTTCACCAGGAAACCAGACAATGGAGTAACACAACAACTAGCCAATCAGAAGGACTTCTGATGCCTAGGGCATGCTTGACATACCAGTGACTCTTTGCAAAGTAAACTTTAGCTGAACTCAGAGATGCCTGCAACTGCTGAAATCAGTCTTGACCAGCTCAGAGAGAAAAGAAAACAACTTTATTTCTGACTTATCTAAGGGGAAGCAGACACCTTGGTTCCTGACTTACCTAGAACATTAGAACTAGAAAGACGCAAATAAAACTGAGGAAACTGGATTAGAGGGTCAAAGGGGTACAGTGACTTCACCAAGTTTACAACTGAAAGTTGGTGTCAGAGTCTGACTCAGCCTTTATTTTTTTCTCAGTGCCACTATCATTTACCCAATCTCTCCGCATTCAATTTTATGATATTATGCTATTGATTCTATTTACAGAATGTCTCTCCTATCTGCCCTTTCCTTTTTATTCCCACTACCAGCATGCTAGCCTAGGCCCGCATTATATTCCCAGACTATCATAACACATCCTTACCTATTCTTTGTCTCCCCTATTTCCCCTGCTTCAGTCTACAATCCATATAAGTGCTAGACTAAGTTTTGTGATGCATGCATCTAGTCATGTTATTCTTCTGCTTAAAAGCCTATTTAGCAATAAAAGTTAAAACTCTTTAGCTTAAAATTTCAGGTTCTCCACAATATAAAGTCATTCTACCTTTTTCTCCTTATCTTATATTCATCCCCTCCATGTACAAACTTATTATATGTTACACAGTGCTTTCCTCTCATCAATCTGGGAGCTCTCACAATTCATTCATGTCTGTACATTCTATGTGTTTCTTGTCCATATTCCCCATGTTTTCCATAAAGAAAATCTGCCCAGTTTATTGAGGGCCTTCCTTGCTTTCTCCTGAAATCATAAAGTCCCCTACCATCAGCAATTGTTTTCCTCTCAAACTTTGAATTAAAGAATGAATGAATGAAAATTAAATGAAATTAAAATGAATGAAAAATATTTATTAAGTACTTATTATGTCCTAGGCACTGTGCTAAGATTTGGGAATACAAATAAGAAAAAGTCCCTGCCCTCTAGGTTAAAAGAAGAACAATCTGATTAAATACCATCTATCTAGGTGAGAAATGGCCAGGGCAGGGAGTTTCAGTCTATGAAGTCAGAGTCCAGTGTTTAGCACAGTATCTGACATGTAATAAGTATTTAATAAATGACTGTTGACTGACAAACTGACCTAATGTATATGACAATTAACTAATTTGCCATTTCTAGAAGAAACAGTAACATTGAAATATTGATTAGAACAATGTACATAAAACAAGAAGTAGAAAGATGTGGGGGGAAGGCTGAGGCTGTATAAATATGGTAGCAAGTAGATGACAAGATGGCCTAGGTGGGTATCTTGATTGGATGGAGTATGAAGCTGAAGCATTTCATATAACACTTTGTATGATATTTTCTTATGCATTTTTTATGTTTTACTTTATATCATATTTTCTTCTCTATATGTTATATCCTCTCTTATAAAAAGAAAGCCTTAAGAGGTCAAAAACTGTTTTATGTAATCTTTGTATCACCCTTGGCACCTAGAACAGAATCTTGTACAAGTGCTTAATAAAGAAATATAAGCATTAATAATAAATGTTGGTTGAATGTGATGAGTTAATAATTAATTAATGCAGACAGAATTCAATTTGTTGAATTAAGTCAGGATTATAGACCAGGTCTCCTGTCTCATAGTTCTGTACTCTTCCCAATACACCACATTGTCAATATGTGTCAGTGGCTTTCACCAAGGTCACAGAAACATCCTACTAAAATCTGCCATTCCCTTATTGCAAGCAAATAAAATAAAACAAGCCATATTTTATGCTAAAAGTAATAATTATTAAGTTATTTTCTTTACAGAAAATTGGCCCCAAAGCCTATCATTCTGTAGGATAGATTGATTCAGGTCATCCGTTACTAAATTAAACATTTTCCACTTTCACTGCATCTCATTAGACATGCTAATGCAAGTTTAAATAACTCTGTGCTTTCATTTGCACAGTCACCCATTTTGTTATTGTTTACAGCAACCTAATTTGGCACATAATAATTCAGGCAGCACTGGTTTCAAATTACACTGAAGTATTAATTTTTAATACACTTGCATTCTTTCGTCCAACAAAAGCTAGTGCGATGGGGATTTTACTGAAGTGATTCTTCAATTATTACATGAGGCAATTCTTCTAAGATTTGTGCTTCTCTTTGCCCCACTGACTCAATTCTCTACACATTAAAAACTCATTATGGACTTATTTAAACCAGCGTATTTACTTATATAATACACTGAATAATTATTAGGAGAACTAAATAGATCACCTTTTCTCTTTTTGAAAACACGTTTTTGCATGTTTGCAAGAATCTTTACCCTCTTTGCAAAAGACATGATTGGTTCAATCATGAAGCAAGTCATGCACCTCGACATGTGAAAGTGTTAAGGGGGGGCAGCTAGGTGGTGCAGTGGATAGAGCACCGGCCCTGAAGTCAGGAGGACCTGAGTTCAAATCTGGCCTCAGTCCAAACACTTGACACTTATTAGCTGGGTGACCCTGGCAAGTCATTTAATCACAATTGCCTAAAAAAAAAAAAAAAGTGTTAAGGGCTGAATCTTCTACAATTAAGCTTTGATCTGCTTTTCACGGAGTCCAACAAATGCCACATTACTGAGAATATTGATAGTTTAATGACAACTAAATGTTCTACTCTCTATCAATGCAGCGAGCCTGCACTTGCTTTGGGTGCTCCAAAGTCAGCTCTTTTAATGATAATCATTGACAGGTTTCTTTCTTTTTTTTTTTTAACAGCAATGCCTCATAAAGTGATTTGATATACATGCAAATTCAGCTAAAATTCAACTTTACTTTGGTTTGGTTTGTTTTATCATTGATTATGTGAATGGCAGCTTCTATGAGCTAACATTTCTTTCTATTCCCTATCTGGACAAGGCAGATTTTCACAAAATGAGAAGCTTAGGTACTAGGGCTATTAAATTTCATTCCTCAGAATGTTAACCAGTCCATAGAGAAGAGCAATTTACATACTTGTAATGAAAAAGGCAAGTTGACTGAAAACTAGTAAAAGATGAAGTGTAAGTTTTCAAAGATACTCTCAGTGTAGCTGGAGGGCCTTTGATCAACCATGAATTCTCCAATTCTTTGGTTCAGTGATGTGATTGCACAAACTCAACACGCAGGATTTTACTTAGGCATTTCTAGTTCAAATATTTGTTCCACAATGAAAGATAATTATGAAAACAGGTGAAATTTAATATTTACAAAATGCAACAGAAAATTAGATGAAAAACCAAAATAGAGTCATTTATATAAAGCTCCATAACTACATTATAATGTATTATTGGATTACATGTACACTGGACCCTTGATCAAAATTTTTAGCTGCAAGGGACCTTAGAGGTCACCTTATCCAAATGCCTCATTTTACAGATGGAGAAACAGACCAGGAAAGGTAAAATGTCTTGCCCAAGGTCAATAGTAAGTAGTAAAGCTGGTGATTTGAACCCAAGTCCTATGACTCCAAATGCAGCACCCTTTCTACTCCCCCATGATCACCACAGTTTACTATGGAGGAGAAGCCAGTATGGGGGGGGGTATACTTTGACCATATCCGAAGGGACTTTATTACTAAAGAACCAAAAGAAGCTTGTGATATAGAAGCTATAGAGCTAGCCTCAGGGTCAGAAGACCTAGGTTCAACTACCATCTCTGACACATACTGACTCTGTGACCTTTGACTAAGTGACTTAACCTTTTAAAACCCTAAACAACTCTCCAAAACTCTAAGTAATAGAGAAGGAACTAACCTCAAATGGTAGGAGTTTTCTCAGGTGGGAGTGCCCTATTCCAATATAATCACAGGTCTGGTCCCTATCCCTAAATAATTATTAGTCTGTCTGAGAATAAGCAATCTGCATTAGAATTATGGAAAATAATGAAATTTCTTGTTGGTTTATCTGGGATAGACAGTGTGGTGGGAGTCTGGTATATGTATGAACATCATCCCAGGAAACTGATGGGGTCTGCACATGCACTAGAATCTCATTACATTTGACAGCAGTTACAAAAAACCAAAGTGTTTTGAGTAGTATATTTATCACAGAGAAGCAATCTGGCTATTTCAGGTCCTAACATATCAACAAAACAAGATTAATAGGTCATCCACATTTCCTTAAAAATACCTTTTCTCACAACATAACAAAATATTAACTAAGGCCACTGTTTCCAGAGCCATCAAGGGCTAACAAAAAGAAGAATGGTTCTCTGTGTCTTTGTTTCAGGGTTTTAATATGATGACACTCTCAATTCAATTTCCATATTTGAGAGAAAGCTTGCCAGGGGTAGGTATACATCCTGCCAGTGCCATGTACTGATCCAATGAGTTCCTTGCCACAAACAATATGTTCCCACACAAATGTTCATTTAGACTTCTAGGTAAGAAAATAGAGGATGTTCCTAAAATGTCTGTTTCTGGAGAAATAGTCCTTCTCTATTACAAAATATCATGTACACACATATATTTGTGAAAGGGATAGCTTTGAAGCAGCAAAGCAGAAAGAACCAGTGCCGACCTACAAAATAGGCAAGTTGGAATGTGCTCATTCTTTTGGAACACTATGAAACCAGTAAATTCATTTTATCTCCTTATTTCAATAATTCAGTTCAGTGGAAGTTTTTGTTTTTGCTGTTTGCAAGGATACTTCTTCCATCGATGCATATCAAAAAACCTTTATGCCTTAGGAGAAAGTCTCTAAAATTGGTACCCTTAGATCACCTAGTGATGATTATCTTCAAACTTGGGGATATAGTAACATATTTAAAGGAGGAAGTGACCTCAAAAAAGCCATCTAATTCAAACTCTGCATGTTACAGATGAGGAAACTGAGGTATAGGGAAGTGAAATTATTTCCACAAGGTCACATGGGCAGTTGCCACCAGATGTAGGATTTAAACCCAGGTCCTCTGACTCCAGAGCTGGTTAATGGGTACTCTATGTAAGATACTCTACTAAATACTCTCCCCATTCCATTCCTAACAAGTTCTTTCTACCCAAACCACACTCATATATATTGATACATCTCATTTTGCTTATCCTATAGTAACTGTTGGTTCTACTGTTGTATCTACATATATCTATATCTATATCTATGTCTATATCTATCTATATCTATAGATAGATAGATAGATAGATAGATAGATAGATAGATGTGTGTGTATATATCCTTTTTCCAAGTTTGGGAGGGCCACATATTTCTGGGGACCACTGTTTTTATCCTATAACTAATCTTTTATTTTCCCTGCCTCCTGCAATTTCCTGGTTGACATCATTTATATAAACAAAGGGTTAATTGTTAAAGTAAGTTTATTTACAGACAAGTGAAAACAATTATGAACTTTATGAGTTTCAGAGAGCTGCAGAGTAATTTAATACTTGTCTAAAGAGAAAGATTTTCTAAAATGTTGTTTATTTTAGGAGAAAACAATTTAAGGCAGATTCACTTCCTCATGGTTCAGTTGACAGTCAGCTTCCCACATAAACACACATGTATTCATTTTCTCTCCAACAGTCCTTGGAACTAGAGGTGGAAATATTACTAAACAAAGAGGCATCACGGTGCAGGAGAAAAACAACAACAACAACCACAACAAACACCACATGAAGGACCAAATAGATTGAAGTTCTAATACAAGCCCTAAAACCAACTCAATGTGTGACTGTGCTCAAGTCATTCAATAAATACTTATTAAGTAGCTACTATGTGCCGAGCACTGTGTTAAGTGGTGGGGATACAAGAAAAGGTTAAAGATAGCCCCTGCTCTTGAGGAACTCACAATCTAATGTGGAAGACAACATGTAAATAATTATGTACAAACTAGCTTCATAGAGGATATTTTTTTAACAGAGGAAAATAGATTGAGAGGTATCAGGAAATACTTCCTATAGAAAGTGGTATTTTAGCTGAGACTTTAGGGAAACCAAGGAAGCCAAGAGGCAACAATCAGCCAATGAAAACATCCTGAATGTGGAGATGGAGTTACTTGTGGGAAGAAAGGAAAGGTGGTTATTGTCACTGTACTAAAGTGGGTATGGGACAGGAGAGGATGTAACGTATAAGAAACTAGAAGATCCAAGAGATGGAGATAAGGAGGGAGAGTTTCCTAGGTATGGGAGGACAGACAGAGAAAATATGCAGAACTAAGAAGTGGAGTGTTTTGTTCACGGAATAGCAAGGAAGTGAGCATCACCAAATCAAAGAGTGTGTGTCAGTAAGGTATAAGAAGATTGAAAAGGGGAGATAAAGTTATGAAAGACTTTGAATGCTGAGCAGAGGATTTTGTATTTGAACCTGAACATGATAGGGAATCACTGGAGTTTGAGTGTGGGGTTGACATGGTCAGACCTGAGCTTTAAGAAAATCAGTCTGGTGGCTGAATGGAAGATGGAATAGAGTAGAAAGAGACTTGTGGTAAGCAGACCCATCAGCAGGGTGTTACAGTAATTCATGTGTGAAGTGATGAGAGCCTGTACCAGGGTGTTGGCAGTATCAAAGGAGAGTAGAGGGCATGTTTGAGAGATGTTGCAGAAGTGAAATAATCAAGACTTGAAAGAGATTGGATATGTGGGGTGAGAAATAGGAGTAAAGAATGACACCTAAGTTGGGAGCCTAGGGGACTGGGAAGATGAGGGTTCCTTCAACTATCACAGAGGATTTTGGAATTGGGGAGAGTTTGGGGTAAAAGATAATGAGTTCAATTTGGTTCATGTTCAATTTAATATGTCTACTGCATAATTTGAGATGTTTGGAAGGCTGTTGGAGAAAGTAAGATTGGTGGTTAGCAGAGAGGCTGGGCCAGGATAGGTAGATTTTAGAACTGTCAGCATAAAAAAGGTAAATAAATCCATGGCAGCTGATGAAATCACCAAATAAAGTGGAATAGTGGGAGAAGAGAAGAGGGCCCAAGACAGAGTCCTCTGAAACACTAAAAGTTAATGGGGTGAAGATTCAGCAAAGGAGACTGAGGAGTAGTTAAATGGTAAGAAGGCAACGAAAAACCTAAGTGAAAAGAGTATCAAAGAGAAAAGGCTAATCAACATCGTCAAAGGCTGCAGAGAGGTCAAATAGAGCAAGCATTGAGGTAGGGGCAGCTAGGTGGTGCAATGGATAGAGCACAGGCCCTGGAGTCAGGAGGGCTTGAGTTAAAATCTGGCCTCATACACATATAAGCTGTGTGACCCTGGACAAGTCACCTAACCCTGTTTGCCTTAGTTTTCTGACCTATAAAATGAGCTGAAGAATGAATGGCAAAATACTCCACTGTCTTTGCCAAGAAAACCCCAAATGGTGTCATGAAGAGTCAAACACAACTGAAAAGATGATGTAAAAAAAAAAAAAAAAAAAACTAGTTGTGCTAGAATTACCATGAAAGTGTCCTAGACTAAGAGCAGGAAGGGATCTTTGCAATCATCAAGTTCAACCCCTTAATTTTGCAATGAGTAAATTTATCCTTAATAATGTTAAATGATTTATCAAGGGTCATACAGATGACATGGAGAGATATAACCAAAGAGCAACATCACTAATGAATCAAAAGATGTAAAATGTTAAAGATATTATCAATGAGTATCTATCAATATGTCCAAAAGTTATTATGACCTAATTTTAATAGCAGGAATTCAAAGTTCATCCGTGGTAAACAATTAATATAATTAATCATATTAATAACTAAATAGTAATACCTAACAAAATAATTAAATGACACATACCTCATATTTGTGCTGAAATACTAATAAGAAATAATTGAAGGTTCTCTTGCTTAGCAAGATCAAAAGCATTTCTATAAAACCAAGAGTTAGCATTACTTATAACAGAGAATGTCTAGAAGCATTTTGAACAAGATGAAGCATGAAGTAAACATGCTGCCTCTATCCTTTATTATTTCACATTATCCTAGAAATGCAGATTATATCAGTAAGACAAGAAAAAATAAGCAAATAACCACCGGCAGAGAAGAGATAAAATTCTCTCTAGTTGCTCATGATAGGGTACTTAAAAAACATAAAAGAATCAAATGAAAAAATAATAAGACAACAGTTTCAGTAAAGTATCAGGATACAAAATTAAACTGTAAAATCAAGAGTATTCCTGATTGACAGAGGCCTGGAAGGAAGGACAGAAAGAGAAATTTTATTTAAATTGCTTAAAAATTCATTTAGCTTGGAGTTAACCTAAAGAGGTAATGTTTGAAAAAAAAAGAAAGAAAATCTGAATAATTGTTGATACATTAAATGTCCATGTTAGGCTCATATCAACATAATAAAAAGTATGATGTTCAAGTTATTCTGTAACTTATTCTGTACAAATCAAATAATCAAGGAGTTATTTTATTGAATATGGAAAGTAATAAAATTCACTCAGATTAACAAAAATTCAATTATATTAAGTAAATTATTTTAAAAGTAGAAATCAAGGGGTTAGAGCATTATCAGATAGCAAATCTTATAACAGAACACTCACTATCAAAACTATCTAGGACTAGTTAAAAATAGAAAAGTAAATCAGTGACTAGATTAGATAAACAATTGTTGAGGCTGTCCTGTTGTTGTCTTTCAGTTATGTCTGATTTGTTGTGACCCCATTTGGGGTTTTCTTGGCAAAGATAATTAAGTCATTTACTATTTCCTTCCGCTTATTTTACAGATAAAGTTTGCCTCAGCAAACAGAGCTAAGTGGCTTGCCTAGAGTCACACAGCTAGTGTCTGAGGCCACATTTGAACTCAGGAAGATGGGTCTTCTTGACTCCAACCCCAGCAGGCACTCTATCCACTGTACCAACTAGCTGTCCTAGATAAGCAATATGAAAAAATAAATACATTCAGCAGAGAAATTACTTACATTGAATATAACTTTTGTTTATTTTTACAACAGCTACTTGAAAGAAATTTGCTAGAAAACACAAAAAAAAACAAAATACTTTCTTATATGCTTAAGAATGCTGTCATCCTATAAAATTTTCTATGTTTTTCTGCTGGTCCTGAAAAAGGCATTATATAAAGGACACAAGGCTAGGAATCAGAAAACTAGTTTCAGTTCAAGTTGTATGACTTAGGGCAATTCACTCAACCTTTTATGCCTTGGTTTCCCAAGTGAATACCAGCATGGGTACTACTAGTAGAGTGCTGAATTTTGTAGTCAGAGATCCCAAGTTAAAATTCTGGTTCTTCTACTTATTACCTGTATGATACTGGGCAAGTGACCTTAATCTCTCTAGACCTCAGTTTCCTCAACTGTAAAATGAGGGGTTGAAACCAAATAACCTTTAAGAGCCCTTTTAGCTTTAAGTCTATGATCCTATTCATTAGGTGTAAAATGAAGGATTGAACTATATAATCTCTAAGATCCTTTCTATGAGACCGCCAAGGTCAGTGACCATTAAAAACATATATACATATATGTATGCATATGTACATATATGTATATATATATCGATGATTTGAAATGAATTCCAATGATAGATAAGCTTTGTGATTCTATGACAAAATGTAGAATACTTCTAATTGTATTGCTACAACTAATTTTACATCTAGTTTCAAACATTCATACTTACCAACTAGTTACATTCCCTGACCATTTGGAGAAGCTGCAAAAGCAAGACAAGTGATTTGGAATTGGGGTAAAATAACTCAGCTTGAATGAAACTAATAAAAATAATTCTGAAGTCTTTAGAAATATGCCATTTCCTAGATACATTCAACATCATTATTTAAACATTTACTAATTCACTATCGTTTAGCATCGTCATCACAGTTAGCACTATGGCTCCTGATCTGTAAGGACAATGGAGAGGGAAGTCTACCATCTGCTTCACTGCCTAGAGCACTAGTCTCCTGAGGTCACTTATTGTGATTATATACACAGCCACAAAGGAAAAAGTGGTTCAGTGTACTTATTACAGTCCATCAGCTCAAAAACTCTTCTCCCAATTCTCCCACTAATTTGCAGCATGATTTTTGAGCAAGAAACTTTTAACCTTGATATCATTCTTTGACCCAAACTTTTTAAAGAAAGACAATAACAGCCACATCTTTTTCTTCTTAGGTCATTAGCTGACCTCTCATTTTTCCCTAAAGACTATTATTCAAGAATAATGCAACTTTATCATATTTCTAGATCACTAAGGTGTTGACTAGGTTAATTAAAACATGATTATAACATAGTTGGCAAATTGAAAGGCTAAACAGTAATATTTCCCTCATGTCAAATGGTTCATGAGCCATCCAAGAAAATATTATCAGTACATATTTTACATTCTATATTGTCTTAATTAGAAAATCAGCAAATGGGGGGCAGAGCCAAGATGGCAGAATAAAAGCAGTGACCTGCTTGAGCTCTCCCCCAAGCTCCTCCAAATATCAGTAAAAAATGGCTCTAAACAAATTATAGAGTAGTAGAACCAACAGAAAGACAAAGTGAAACAAATTTCTAGCCCAAGACAACCTGGATGGTTGATTGGAAAAGTCTGTTGCACTAGGCTGGAAGAGGAGTACAGGTCAGCATAGGCCACATAGGCAAAGACCAGGCCTCAGCAAACCTGGTGCAAGCCTCAGGGGACTGAATTACAGACAGCTGTGGCAGTTTCCAGAATTCTCAACCTACAAATACCAAAGAACAACTCGGAAGCTCATAGAGCTGAACGGACCTGGGTGGGAGAGTAGTGTGGTACAGCCTTTGCCTTAGCATAGACCAAGGGCAGCGGCCCCAGAGGCAGTAGTTGCTTCTGGAGCTCTAGGCCCACTGACTATGGGTGATTGAGCAGCTGATCAGAAGAGGACTTCAGGAATCTCTTTGCTGGTGCTGAGGCAGGAATCTCTTGCTTTGCCCATGCTTGGATCTGGGTCACAGTTCTTGTGGCAGTCCTGGGGCAAGGAGGAGTGCTGGATTGATGGAGCTTGTGGCAGTGATGCAGAAGAAATCCTCCTCATAATTCCAAGGCAGAAAAGGGTGCTTGTGGTCACTTATAAATCAGAGCACAGGCCAGGAAAGTAACACATCTCTTTTGATCATACCACCTTTGAAGAATTGAAAATTTACAGATCCCTAGAAGTATCTCTGAAAAGAGCAGAACAAAACCACTGAAGCTTAGGACAGTACACCCTCCACACTGGAAGTAGACCCCTACCTTAACAAAGAGTTTAAAACTCAAGTAATTGGCTGGGAACATGAGTAAACAGAGGAAAAAATTCAGACTATAGACTCTTACTTTGGTGACAAAGAAGATCAAAACATACAAAAAGAAGAAGACAACAAAATCAAAGTTCCTACATCCAAAGCTTCCAAGAAAAGTAGGACTTGGTCTCAGACCATGGGAGAGCTCAAAAATGATTTTGAAAAGCAAGTAAGAGAAGTAGAGGAAAAATAGGGAAGAGAAATGAGAGTGATGCAAGAAAATCATGAAAAATGATTCAACAGCTTGCTAAAGGAGAACCTAAAAATACTGAAGAAAATAACACCTTAAAAATAGACTAACTCAAATGAAAAAAGAGGTCCAAAAAGCTAATGAGGAGAAGAATGCCTTGAAAATCAGAATTGGACAAATGGAAAAGGAAGTCCAAAAGCTCACTGAAGAAAATAATTCCTTAAAAACTAGAATGGAGCAAATGGAAGCTAGTGAATTTATAACAAATCAAGACATTGTAAAACAAAACCAAGAGAATGAAAAAGTAGAAGACAATGTGAAATATCTCATTAGAAAAACAGCTGACCTGGAAAATAGATCCAGGATAGGTAATTTAAAAATTGTTGGACTACCTGAAAGAAATGATCAAAAAAAGAGCTTAGACATCATCTTTCAAAAAATTATCAAGGAAAACTGCCCTGATATTCTAGAACTAGAGGGTAAAATCAAAATGGAAAGAATCCACCTATCACACCCTGAAAGAGATCCCCAAAGGAAAACACCCAGGGATATTATAGTCAAATTCCAGAGCTCCCAGGTAAAGGAGAAAATATTGCAAGCAGCCAGAAAGAAACAATGCAAGTATTGTGGAAACACAATCAGGATAACACAATATTTAGCAGCTTCTACATTAAGGGACTGGAGGGCTTGGAATGTAATATTCCAGAGGTTAAAAGAGATAGAATTACAGCCAAGAATCACCTACTCAACAAAACTAAGTATAATCCTTCAGAGGGAAAATGGACATTCACTGAAATAGAGAACTCTCAAGCATTCTTGATGAAAAGACCAGAGATGAATAGAAAATTTGACTTTCAAATACAAGATTCAAGAAAAGCATGAAGAGGTAAACAGGAAAGAGAAACTGTAAGGGATTTATTATGGTTGAACTGTTTACATTCCTGCATGGAAAGATGATTTTTGTAACTCATGAGACCATTGTCAGTATTAGGGTAGTTGGAGGGAAAAAATTACATGTATAGAGAGAGAGAGAGAGAGAGAGAGAGAGAGAGAGAGAGAGAGAGAGAGATGGCACAGGATGAGTTGAAAATAAAGGGGTATTATCTGAAGAATAAAATTAAGGGGTAAGAGAAGAATATACTGGGAGAAGGAAAAAGGGAGAGGTAGAATGGGGTAAATTATCTCATAAAACAGACAAGAAAAGGCTTTTACAGGGGAGGGGAAATGGAGGAAGGAGAGAGGGAATGAGTGAATCTTATTCATCGGATTTGGCTTAAGGAGGGAATAACATACACACTCAATTGGGTATGGAAATCTGTCTTATCATATAGGATAATAGGGGGTGAAGGGATTAGAGAGTGGAGGATGATAGAGGGGAGGATAGATTGGGGGAAGGGGTAATCAGAAGCAAACACTTCTGAGGAGGGACAGGGTCAAAAGAGAGAATAGAATAAATGGGGGGGCAGGATAGGATGAAGGGAAATATAGTTAGTTTTTCACAACATGACTGCTATGGAAGTGTTTTGCATGACTACTCAAGTATAACCTGTATCAAGTTGCTTGCCTTTTCAATGAGGGGGGCTGAGGAGGGAGGAAAGGAGAAAATTTGTAACCCAAAGTTTTAAAAACAAATGTTAAAAATTGTTTTCACATGCAACTGGGAAATAAGATATACAGGAAATGGAGTATAGAAATTTATCCTGCCCTATAGGAAAATTGAAGGGGAAGCAGATAAGAGGCGGGGGGAAGATAGAAGGCAGGGCAGATTAAGGGAAGGGGTATTCAGAATTCACATCATCTTGGTGATGGGGGGACAAGATGGGGAGAAAATTTGGAACTCAAAATCTTGTGGAAGTGAATGTTGAAAACTACAATAAATTAAATACATAAATAAATAAAAAGAGAGAAGCATGAAAAGGTAAACAGCAAAGAAAAATCATAAGGGACTTACTAACATTGAATTGTTTACATATCTACATGGAAAGATAATATTAGTAATTCATGAGACTTTTCTCAGTATTAGGGTAGTTGGAGGGAACATATAAATAGACAGAGGGCACGGGGTGAGTTGAATATGAAGGGGTGATATCTAAAAAATAAAATTAAGAGGTGAGAAAGGATTGTACTGGGAGGAGAAAGGGAGAGGTAGAAAGGGATAAACTATCTCACATAAAAGAGGCAAAAAAAAAAGCTTTTACAGTGGAGAAGAGGGGGTACGTAATAGGAAATGAGTGAATCTTACTTTCATTGGATTTGGCTGAAGGAGGGAATAACATATACACTCAATTTGGGTATGGAAATCTATCTTATCCTACAGGAAAACAGGGGGAAAAGGATAAGAGAGGGGAGGATGACAGAAGGGAGGGCAGTTTGGGAGAGGCGATACTCAGAAGCTAGCACTTTTGAGGCAGGACAGGGTCAAAGGAGAGAATGGAAAAAATGGGGGGCAAGATAGGATGGAGGGAAATATAGTTAGTCTTTCACAACATGACTACTATGAAAGTGTTTTGCATGACTACCCATGTATAGCTTGTATCGATTTGCTTGCCTTTTCAATGGGGGATGGGTTGGGAAGAAGAAAGGGAGAGAATCTGGAGCTCAAATTTTAAAAACAATTGTTAAAAATTGTTTTTACATGCAACTGGAAAATAAGATATATAGGCAAGGGGGTATAGAAATCTATCCTGTCCCACAGGAAAATAGAAGGGGACAGGGACAAGAGAAGGAGGGTGATAGAAGTGAAGGCAGAATGGGGGAAGAGGTATTCAGAATTCCTGCTGTCTTGAGGTGGGGGGAGGGGAGAGATGGGGAGAAAATTTGAAACTCAAAATCCTGTGAAAGTGAATGTTTAAAACTAAAAATAAATTAATTAATTCATTAAAAAAAAGAAAATCAGCAAATGCTGAAATGTGTTTATGTATGTTTGAAATTATTCTTTATGCATAGGCAGAGGAAAACAGATTTGTGTGTATGTGAGTTATCTGTGTGTGTGTGTGTATCTATGCATGTGGTATCTAATTTTAGATACACCAAAATGATTGCTCAATTATTCTGGTTCATACTCCATTATTAATTTCATTCCTTTACATTACAGCTTACCTCCTTGTTTCAAATTGATGCAACACTGATCAAGTGCCTACTATGTGAAGAACACTATGCAAAATGGTAAAAGAAAGATAAAGACATGGTCCCTCCATTCATGGAGCTTATGGTCTAAAATGAGGCTATAGTTAATGTAATGCCCAATAATCCATGAAAAATACTTTTAAAAGGTACAGTACAGAATCCTATGCAAGAACCATGGGAGAAAAGGTTGTTACCAAGCTGAGGTGGAGGGTTCATGACAGAGAAGACATCCTAGAGAAGCAGTTATTTTAACTGGGCCTCCTTTCTAGTCATTCCGTCATAAAATACAAAAGTAATTGAGAATATAAAGAAGTTTGCTATTGTCAGTCACTAGAATGTCAGTGTCATCAGATGAAAAAAAAAAGGAAGGAGTTGGAAAGTAAGGTAGGGTATGCCAAAGACAAACTTCACTTACTTCACAATTTTGCCCTAGTTTGACTCTAAGTAAAAGGCGTATTTGGTGCTGCCTTCAACATAAAAACATTGAAGAATAAAAAGATTAATTCATAGATTTCAAAAATTCAACCTTGCTAAAAAAAAAAAGAAAGCAAAGAAAGAAAGACAAACTTTAACTTGAGCTGAGTATGCATTAAACTTCACATTTTGACAGAAACTCTGATCTGTACTGATTCTTGGTTACAGAGAGGCATTTGCAAACCTTGTCCTTCTTTTACTGCCAATAAAGTAAGCTAATCAGTTCACTGTGATGATAGCTCAAATGCAGGAATCCTAGAGGATGCACAAGCATATTGTCCTAAAGACAACCGCCTCCCAACCAAGGCAGATGCTTCACAAACAGTTATCAGGCCTGGAGTAATGACATCTGGTAACTTCATGCTCTCTAAAAGTCACTGTAACCATCAGAGGTACATATGTATTCTGTATTTTGTTTTTGAAAGTAGTTGTATAGCAGAAAAGAAAAAAACATATAAGATTTATACGTATCCCAAAAGTACAGCTTTCAATTGCAATAGACTTTTGTGACACCATATATTTTTTTTAATTTTTAAAATGCTTTAAATCCATTATCACAATTGATCCTCAATATGACACTTTTAAACACTAAAATATTATTATCCTCATTTTACAGCTGAGGAAACTGAGACTTGCCTTCTCTGACATTCTTTCCTCATCTATGAAAGGCACTATGCCTATGGATGCAAAAAAAAGGCAAAACTACCATTCTCATCCTTAAGGAGCTTACATTCTAACAGGGGAGAGAACCAAGGAGCAACTAAGAAGATATAAGACATAACCCGAGTAGATGCATTCTGACGGGGGAGATATTCAGGTGCTGGGCAAACCAAGGAAGTCCTTCTTGAATAGGTAGGATTTGAACTTATTCTTGAGTCTTGAAAGAAGTCAAGGAAAAACTATGAGGCGGAGGTGATGGGGTAGAGTATTCTACAATTATAAACAACAAAATCACTTTTTTAAAAATCAATTAAATACAATTTAAATTCCTTACATAACTTCATAGGGACCACATTTTCAAGTATCTTATGTACTCTCTGAGAATATTAAATGCTGGCTATAAATCATAAATCAAAGTGCTAGAGAGAGGTGGCACAGCAAATGGCACCATGTGTGGAATACGTACAAGGACCTTGCTTTGAGGTCCTACACCAACACTCACTGGCTCTAGAGCCCTTGGATAGGTTATTCCACATCTCAGAGCCTGGTTTCCTTCAAATAAAGATAATAATACTTGCATTACTACCCCACGGGGTTGTTATGAGGAAAGTGCTTTGTAAACTAAAAGTGCTATATAAATTGAGTTCCTTCAAATTAGTGTGATATAAGGGAATTGTGACTAGCTTCAACTACACTTTACAAGATTTGAAGATAGTCAACTAATGTACTATGGCATTGAATTCCATTACTTTTAAGTTATCATTACCAAGCTCCTTTTATGATAAATAAACTGTAGAGTTCTTTTAAAGGAACCTCTTCTGCTGATCTCCTTTTCATTTTATCATAATATTCTGTATTTTCTTGAGGAAAATGACAGAATGCAATTCCAGGACTGAAGAGAGTCTAAATGTATGTAATTTGTCACAAGTACAGTATTGCATTTAGCAACCTGAATTCTTTTTATGTAGATGTAATTCATCAATTATCCCATAGATTTGTTACAGTTACAGTTCAGTATAAAAAAAACAACATGAGTTTTTCCCCCTCACTTTAAATTTTGAAGCACAAAAAAAAAGAAGCCTTTTGCTGTTATGTGAGCAAATTAGCTGTCAAATGTAACTTCAAGGAAGAATGCCCAACTAGCATTCTTTTCTCTGTAAAGAGATTTCAAAGAGTAAGGAACTTAATGGAAGCACCTTCTTCCAGGCACCTTTTGAAAACTTTATTTAAATGATTTATAGAACATAAATCTGACCTAAGACCCTTATCTAATGAAGACTCAAGTATTTGCTAGATTATTTTCCTATTCATGGATATTTTCCCTCCAGCTTTGGAAAGATAAGAAAACTGGATCTCATTTTATGTATAAAGATAAAATTGTCATCTCTAAAAGATATGACTGTTTACAAGACACAGGAATTTTGGTTTTTAACATATGAATAAAAAGTTGCTATACTATCCTTGCACCAACTCTTAACATTTTTAGCATTTTTATTCAGAGTAGATGGACTGGTTGAATCAGGTATTAAATAAGTAAGGATTATCTAAAGTGACAGCAATCATCAGAGATGATTGATGTTACTGGTTGCCTAAACTGAAATTTCAGTGTGTAAATCAAGATAGGAGGGAATAGGTACAGTGCAAGTAGGCTAGCTAAAGTTTATAGTAATGGCTTGCCTGAGACTCCCCATTCATGCACCCTTCTGCATTTAGCTGTTGGGCTTACATAACTCCAACCTACTGAGTCAATCCCATCTCAGTGTCCCAGACCAATACTGACCTTAGGCAGAGAAGGTATAAGGGGACAGTTGCTCTCTGGCTTAGTCACACTGAGGGGCCCAACCTCACCTTGGCAACCTAGTTTCCTAGCAACTGATTTTTTTTTTCCTGCCTAGTTCAAAGATTACCTTTTATACTCAATTCCAAGACCGGATTCTGCCTTATACTCAAGTTTTTTAGTAGCTAAGTACCTACCTTGGTTTCCTAGAACTGTCTCTGCAAAGTATCCCATAGTTTCCCTACAAATGATCTTCTCTGCAGTCCCCAAGGTATGTAAAAGCCTACCCTCATCAATTAGCCATCTCTCCTTTCCTTGTTTGAACACATTTCCAGAATCTAGGTTTCACTTTCTACCTTTGGCTAATAGTGCAGTTGTCCAGTGCATTCTTTTCACACAAAGAATTCCAGACTGAGCTCAGTCATTAGAGTTAAGTCTCTGCATGGTCAGTACTTAACTAATGACTCCTGGTCTTGTTTCTATGTCTGGCAGCCAATCTTGGACCCCCAAATGTGTACTTGTACTTCCAGGCCTGGGCCTTTCCTAATCAACCTGAGATTGCAGCTGAAACATTTAACAGAGAAGAAGCAACAGAAAGAGAAGAGGTTGACCCTAAGGATAAGTGCAGAGTACACAAATTAAAAAAAATGTCTATCCCATGACCTATGGCTATCATCTTTAAAGCAAATTACGCCTAAAGTTGTTCTAAAACATTCCCTATCACTTCCTGGAAAACCTGCAAAAAATTTGATAATGCACATTTTTAATTCACTCTGCCAAAAATACTGGATACTGTACAAAATCATTACTCCCATCTGGCTTCTACCTACACATTGAAGTTGTTCTCATTTGAGCAATTCTTTTCCTCCAGAAGAGATAGTTATATTCAGAGTAAGCCAAACTATGAGCCAATATGTCAGTTTCAGTTGGTAAAAAATAAGTGACATAGTCATTATATCAAATTTTCTAATAGGAAAAAAATCTTCAATTTCCTGATCTAGGGTAGCTTTTTGAAATGTAAAATATAATTACTGCCTTGGAAGAAACAATAAAGCATTCATTTAAAATACAAGGTAAAAATTGATAGCAAACCCTTGAACTATTATTTTTAAAGATGACTAAAAAGGTTTTTAATTATTGGTATTTTACTTTATGAATCTTCGTGAAAACTTTATCACTACTAATTTGGGTGGATAAATGTAGTTGATAATGGAGAGTCTCAATTTAATGTTTCTTTTTCAAATCTCTCCCTTCTGTTTTTTTTAATAGCATATTGTTAAATTCATTTACACTAATATATTAACAATGCTCCCAAAGTTTCATTCACCAATCCCTTAGCAGTATAAACTGAAGGTTACCTGCTATGCCAGAGGACTGTTGGACTCTTCTTAAGAAGCATTTAAAATTACAATAGCAGCTAAATTGCAATTAGCAAATGGACATATATCACTATTGTTATTCTAGTTCACATTTCCTGTTTTTCAACTCTCAAATCAAACACCAGTCTTTAAGCAAAAAGACATTATCTTCCAGGAGCAAGTAAAGATAAAATAGCTTTTCTTGCTCATTTCCCAATGGTTAAAAAAAAAGTAACCACTATAACAGTTTCAAAAACAAACAGAGTGCAGAAATGAAAAGATACCAACATTTCCCCATCAGTATGTAAAGCACTCACAATGGATCATTTACAGGTCTGTCTGCTTGACATCTCCCAGTTGCAGGTCCCAGAACAGTGGCACTGAGGTACTACTCTGTCTCTCCACATGCATTGACATTCTAATCTTGAAATGTGTCAAAAAATTAAATCTGGCATATTTCCAGGCTATTTGAATCTGTTCATGTTTGGGGAAAATGCATTTGCATTGTGTTTATCCAGATAAATCCCATGGAAGTTCTGAGAAGAATCTGCTCACAGAGACTTCCTAAAGCAGTGGAGATCAATGCCTAGAAGTCAATAAGTATGCACTGCCCACTAATGGGAAGGCTGTAATAAGACAGTGATATAGCCTAAATCTATATGTCTCTAACAATAAAAGTAAAGAGCCTCCTTATAAAAATAGTTCCTAGGAACAAACAAATATTTCTAAGGGGAATAAGTTTATTGATAGCAGAGCTTACATTCTGATATGAATACTTAATAGGTTTAAGATGAATCCTTCTGAGATTCTACTCCACTGCTATCTCTCCGTAGTTCCTCTCCTATTTCTCCTTGCTCTACCACACACACCCCCACACAAAGATTTAGAGCAGATGAAGGGAAAGAAAATAAGTGATCTTACACAGGAGGTGAATAATTCAGGTGTTGTTTGTTGCAAAAGTAGAGGCACCCTCTTGGTCCTTTGCCTATTCATCATAGCCTATTCATAAAATATTATCTGTTGACTCAAATTACTGTGTTATAACAAACTGAGGCACAAATTTGACATGTGTTGCATTACCTACATATCTTTAAAATTCTGAATTTTAAATTTTATACATTTTGTGATAAGGATTTTTTTTTAATGTGTGGGATAACATTTGTTTCAGAATCTATTTCATACTTTTCTAGGCCATATAATTTTACACATTTCTATTTTTTTTAATATTGTTAGCCTGAACTTTACTAACATTGACAAGCATAAACATTTCCATATATGTAATAACAGAAAGACAGGATAATATGTGAAGCCATGAATATTGATAACATAGAGACTGTATTTTTATATAAGTATATATAAATTCAACATAAACTAACTTCCCAGATCCAATCAGATGCCAAGTCCTGTCATTTATGTCTTCCCTTAATCTTTTTGGGAAATATTCCTATATTCTTTTTTTTTCTATCTTTTTTTGTTTTTTAATGTTCTTTTTTTATTAATTTATTTTTAGTTTTCAACATTCACTTCCACAAGATTTTGAGTTCCAAATTTTCTCCTCATCTCTCCCCTCCCCCCACCCCAAGGTGGCATGCATTCTGAATACCCCTTTCCCTAATTTGCCCTCCCTTCTATCACCCCCCTTCTCTTATCTCTGTCCCCTTCTATTTTCTTGTAGGGCAGGATACATTTCCATACCCCATTGCCTGTATATCTTATTTCCCAGTTGCATGTTAAAACAATTTTTAACATTTGTTTTTAAAACTTTGAGTTCCAAATTCTCTCCTTTGATCTATACCCACCTACCCTCATTGAAAATGTAAGCAACTCGAAACAGGTTATACATGTGTAGTAATGTAAAACACTTCTATAGTAGTCATGTTGTAAAAAACTATATTTCCCTTATCCTATCCCACCCCACATTTATTCTATTCTCTCTTTTGACCCTGTCCCTCCTCAGAAGTGCTTCCATCTGATTAGCCCCTCCCCCAATCTGCCCTCCCTTCTATCATCCCCCTGCTCTCTTATCCCCTAACCCCTATTTTCCTATAGGGTAAGATGGATTTCCATACCCAATTGACTGGGTATGCTATTCCCTCCTTAAGCCAATTCTGATGAGAATAAGATTCACTCATTCCCTCTCACCTTCCCCCACTTCCCTTCCACTGTAAAACCTTTTGCTTGTCTGTTTTATGTGAGATAATTTGCCGCATTCTAATTCTCCCTTTCTCCTTCTCCCACTATAATCATCTCTCATACCTTAATTTTTAGATATCACCCCTTCATCTTCAACTCACCCTGTGCCATTTATCTCTCTCTCTCTACACACACACACACACACACACACACACACACACACACACACACATATTTTTTCCCTCCAACTACCCTAATACTGACAAAGGTCTCATGAGTTACAAATATTATCTTTCCATGTAGGAATGTAAACAGTTCAACTTTAATAAGCCACTTATGATTTCTCTTTCCTGTTTACCTTTTCATGCTTCTCTTGAGTCTTGTATTTAAAAGTCAAATTTTCTATTCAGTTCTGGTCTTTTCATCAAGAATGCTTGAAAGTCCTCTATTTCAGTGAATGTCCATTTTTCCCCTGAAGCATTATACTTAGTTTTGCTGATTGGGTGATTATTGGCTGCAATCCTATCTCCTTTGACCTCTGGAATATTACATTCCAAGCCCTCCAGTCCCTTAATGTAGAAGCAGCTAAATCTTGTGTTATCCTGATTGTGTTTCCACAATACTTAATTGTTTCTTTCTGGCTTCTTGCAATATTTTCTCCTTGACCTGGGAACTCTGGAATTTGGCTATAATATTCCTAGGAGTTTTCTTTAGGGGATCTCTTTCATGAGGTGATTGGTGGATTCTTTCCATTCTATTTTATCCTCTGGTTCTAGAATATAAGGGCACTTTTCCTTGGTAATTTCTTGAAAGATGGTAGTGTAATAATTTTTAAATTCTCTCTCCTGGATCTATTTTCCAGGTCAGCTGTTTTTCCAATGAGATATTTCACATTGTCTTCTATTTTTTCATTCTTTTGATTTTGTTTTACAATATCTTGACTTCTCATAAAGTCATTAGCTTCCATTTGCTGCATTCTAATTTTTAAGAAAGTATTTTCTTCAGTGAGCTTTTGGACTTCCTTTTCCATTTGGCCAATTCTGCTTTTTAAGGCATTCTTAAAAATCTTTTAAGGTATTCTTCTCCTCATTGGCTTTTTGGACCTCTTTTGCCATTTGAGTTAATCTATTTTTTAAGGTGTTATTTTCTTCAGTATTTTTTTTGAGTCTCCTTTAGCAAGCTGTTGACTTGTTTTTTGTGATTTTCTTGCATCACTCATTTCTCTTCCCAGTTTTTCCTCTACTTCTCTTACTTGCTCTTCAAAATCCTTTTAGAGCTCTTCCATTACCTGGGATAGATTCATATTTGTCTTGGAGACTTTGGATGTAGAAGCTTTAACTTTGCTGTCTTCTTCTGGTTGTATGCTTTGATCTTCTTTGTCACCAAAGTAAGATTCTAGAGTCTGACTTTTTTTGCACTGTTTGCTCATGTTTCCTGCCAATTACTTGAGTTTTAAACTCTTTGTTACTGTAGGTGTCTGCTTCCAGTGTGGAGAAAATACTGTCCCAAGCTTCGGAGGCTTTGTGCTGCCAAAGATACTTCTAAGGACCTCTAAATTTTCAGTTCATCCAAGGTGGTATGATCAAGGGTGAGATGTTACTCCTTTCCTGGCCTGTCCTCTGGTCTATGAGTGACCACAAACACTCTTTTCTGCCTTGGAACTGTGAAGAGGATTCCCTCTCCACCACCAATACAAGCTCTGCCACACCAACACTCCTTCTCACTCCAGGACTGCCACCCAGAACTGTGACCCATATTCAAGCATAGGCAAGCAAGAGAATCCTGCCTCAGCACCAGCAAAGAGATCCCTGCAATCCCCTTCTGATAAGTCATTGATCCCTCCATCATCTGTGTGCTGAGCATTCCTAGAAGCAACCGATGTCCCAGGACTCCACCAGCCTGGGGCTGGACCGAGCTCCTCTCTCACCAAGGTTAGACAGAACTTTCCTACTGAACTTCTAAGTTGTCTTTGGCATTTGTGGGTTGAGAAGTCTGGAAACCACCACAGCTCCCATTGATTCAATGCCCTGAGGCCTGCTCCAGGTTCGCGGAGGCCTGGTCTTTGCCTGTGTAGCCCACACTGAACTGCTCTCCTCTCCCAGTCTGGTGCAACAGACCTTTCCAATCAACCATCCAGGTTGTCTTGGGCTGGAAATTTGTTTCACTCTGTCTTTTTGTGGGTTCTGCTGCTCGAATTTGTTTAGAGCCATTTTTATTGATATTTAATAGGATTTGTGGGAGAGCTCAAATAAGTCACTGTTTTTACTCCACCATCTTGTCTCTGCCCCACAACTGTACACTTTTCATACAGTTTTATTAAATTTAAATAATGGGAAGGTGATCTTTTATGACCTGGATCATTTTAAAAGGTTAATTTCTATTCACTCAGGACAACTTTGATAAAGATCTGTATTTGAGGGGTTTTTCCTATAGTTGCTATAACAATCAATTCCTATGCATTTTCATAAACATAAGTGAAGGCAATATAATGAAGAAAATAACTTTCTGGACCATCTGAAATAGCAGCACAAAAGGAAAGGGAAAAAAAGGAAAGAAATGTCTTTCATATTCCTATAAGAACACTAGGGATTCAGTAAATATTTATTGATCTTATTTTATTTGAATAAAAGAACAAAGCTTATAAGGCAGAGACTACACATATGTAGTTGTGTCATGGGATTCCTTAACAGAGAAAAAAAAACTGAATTACTCTTCTTAAATCAGCAACTTCTTATGCTTAATTTTCACTTTCAGACAGGTTTATCAGAATAAAAACCTACCAAAAATAATATGGTACCCTGAATATGATATTCCAATGCCATTTGATAGAATGCAGATATGAATGGCCAAAACCTAAAGCAATGGTCAGATGTTTTGTCCTTTAACAGACTAGTAATGCTGTTTCCTGTGAAGTTGTTTCTTAATATGCCTTCTTCCTCCACCAATTCAAGGTCTTTCTCACTTATGAAATATTTCTTAACTAATCCAGTCCTATTTGATAACTCTCCTTCTCTGAATAAAATTAATAAACAAATGTTTACTTCATATATACAGAAGATATTTGTACTAAGCCATTGGTGGCCCACTTATGCTGATGTAACATTCAAATCAAAATGTTCCAGAAATGAGAGGCATTGAAATATTTTTGTATTTTGGATCTCTTTAAGGAAGATCTTTATTTAAATGGCTTTGAATCAAATTAATATTTATCAATTACACTTTACCCCATTGTAAATATATTGCATCCTCTTCTCTTGTTTCTTTTTTAAGAGTATTTTATTTTTTCTAATTACACGTAAAAACAATTTTTAACACTCAATTTTTTTTAAAATTTTGAGTTCCAAATTCTCTCCCTGTTTTTCTCCCTTTCTCCATCCCTAAAAAATTAAACAATTTGATATAGGTTATATATGTGCAGTCATGTAAAACACATTTCTACATTAATCATGTTGTGAAAGAAAAAACAGACCAAAAAGGAAAAACACACACAAAAAATAAAGTGAAAATAGTATGTTTTGATCTGCATTCAGACTTCATCAGTTCTTTCTCTGGATGTAGATAGCATTTTTCAACATGAGTCCTTTGGGATTGTTTTGGATCATTAGATTGCTGAGAAGAGCTAAGTTATTTATAGTTGATCATTGCACAGCATTGATGTTACTGTGTACAATGTTCTCTTGGTTTTGCTCACTTCACTTTGCATCAGTTCATGTAAGTCAAGGTTTTTCTGAAATCCACCTACTTATCATTTCTTATAGCACAAAGTACTCCATCGCATTCATATACCACAGCTTGTTCAGCCATTCCCCAAATGATGGATATCCCCTCAATTTCCAATTCTTTACCACTACTAAAAGAACTGCTATAAGTATTTTTGAACATGTAAGTCCTTTTTTCTTTATTATGATCTCTTTAGGATACAGACCTAGTAGGGGTATTGCTGGATCAATGGGTATTCAAAGTTTGATTGCCCTTTGGCTACAGTTCCAAATTGCTCTCAAGAATGACTGGATCAGTTCACAATTCCACCAGCAGTGCATTAGTGCCCCAATTTTTCCACACTTCCTTCAACATTTATCACTTTCCTTTTCTGTCATATTAACCAATCTTGTAGGTGTGAGGTGGTACTCTCAAGTTGTTTAATTTATCCTCAAATCATTTTTAATAATTATTTTAATTGATTCTCAGTAGAAACAAAAGTTACTTAAATGTATCTCAATGTACAGGAATGTTTCTTTCTCTCTTCCCTTCTCCTTGTTTTAGTCTGGAATCTCCAAAAGGCACCTTAGGCTTGAGACAAGGCCACCTTGACAGCCTGAACAATGGTGTCTTTGTCAATATCAAACATCTTCAGCAGCTCCGCTGGCTTCTCGCTTCTCAGGATGTGACCACCAAGAGAGTGATGGTGATGCCAGGTTCACCCACCATGGCGGCAGCCACAGCTTCTCCTATGCCACCCTCAAAGTAATGGCCTTCCACAGTCAGGATGCAGCCATGGGTTACTTGGGCACTGTCAAGGATGAGTTTCTTATCCAGGGTTTAATTGTAAAGAGATCAAGCACCCAGATATTAATCTTTTCTTTCTTCAACTGCTCTGCAGCTGCCAAGGCTTCATGGAGGGTTACTCCAGCTCCAATCATAGTCACCTGGTCATCTTTGCTCTTCAGGACTGCCTTAGCCTGGCCAATCTGGAAGTTTTCATTGTTGTAAATGGCTGCATTATCTGGGCAGCTGGTCCTTATAAAACAGATGCCCTTCATGTTGGCAGCTAACTTGACTGCTTTCTCAGTAGCCACAGGATCACTTGGGTAAAAGATTGTCCCATTGGTAATGCTCCAAAACAAGGCAAGATCTTCAAGGGCCATCTGAGAAGGGCCATCTTCACTGAAGGACATTCCACAGTGCAAGTCACACAGGTAGATGTTGTTCTCAGAAATGGCTGCCATAAGTATCAGGTCGAAGGTCCTGGTGAAGAAAGTGGCAAACATGCTGCAGAAAGGCACAGTCCTGTCCCATGTGGCATACCCCATGGCAATGCTCACCATGGTCTGTTTAGCAATGAAATACTCAATGAAGCAATCAGGATGCTCCTTCTTAAAGAGTTCTGAAAATGTGGAATTCTTGGTGTTCCCATCCAGGGCAATCACATGGTCACTGGTGTTCCCCAGTTTGTCTAGTGCCATGCCACAGGCTTTGAGGGTGGCTAGCTTGTCTCCAAGTTTGAAATTTGGGTTAGATAGCATTCGGATATTGGTGATGTTAACTGTGGGGAAATCCCCTTTGGGAAGGGTAGCTAGAATTTTCTTCTTGCTTTGGATTTGGCTGTATATTTCCTCGATGACCTGTTCTACCATGTTTTTGGGAAGGAGGTTCCCATGCCAAGCTTCCTTATCTTCCACACCTGAGATTCCTCTGCCCTTGTATGCGGCTTATGCTTGCCCTGGTCAAACACCTTGCAGAGTTCTCCCACACTGTGTCCATCCACAACTATGATGTTCCATCCAAAGGATTCACATCACTTCTGGTACACTTCCACATGTTGCTGTAGTGGGGCAGGGTCACTCTGGCCTAGCCAGTTAATGTCAAAGATGGCAACCAGGTTGTCCAACTTGTAGAATCCTGCAAAGGCAATGGTCTCCTACATGGAGACTTCAGATACCTCCCCATCGCCCACCAAACAATAGACACAGTGGCTGGCTTGGCTGAAGTATTTGCCTGTATAGGCCATTCCATAAGCTGCTCCATGCCCTTGACCCAAGAAGCTGATGGCCACATCTGTAAGGCTTGTTCAGGGACTAGGTGGCCACCTAAAATGGAGGTGATCTTCCTCAAGTTCAACAACTCAGTCTCTGGCAGGAAGCCAGCCTCAGCCCAGACTGCATAGAGGATGGGAGCCACATGACCCTTGGAGAGCACAAAGCGGTTATTGCTTGGGTCCCTGGAGTCCTGGTGGTTGTACTTCATGGTGTGGAAGAAGACCACCATAATCTCTGCTGCACTGCAGCATGATGTGGGGTGGCCCAAGCTGGCCACAGTGGTGACTTGGATGGAGTTAATGTGCAGCCAGTTGGCGGTGTCTTTCAGTCCCTGCAGTTTCTGTTGGTCCAGGTTATGGTAATCCTCCATGGAGAAGGGGGTTTGGTGTAGGTCAGAAGCCAGTGGTAGAGGAAGTAGCAATGTGAGGAGATAAGGGGAGCAGAAGAGGAAGGACAAGGAAGAGCCCAAGTTGTTTTAATTTGCAATTCTTTTATCAATCATGAATTAGAGTTTTTTCATATGAACATAAATAGCTTTGATTTCTTCATCTGACAACTGCCTGTTCATATCCTTTGATCATTTAGCAACTGGGGAATGATATATATTCTTATAAATTTGACTCAGTTCTCTATATATTTGAGAAATGAGACCTCTATCATAGACACTTGCTCTAAAAATTATTTCCCAGCTTTATGTTTTCCTTCTAATCTTAGATGCATTGGTTTTGTTTGTACAAAAACTTTAATATAATATAATCAAAATTCTCCATTTTATTTCCTACAATGATCTATATCTCTTGTTTGGTTAAAAAAAAATCTTCCCTTCCCCATATATTTGACAGATAAACTATTCCTTGCTCTCCTGATTTACTTATGGCATCATTCTTTATGTCTAAATAATGTACCCATTTTGACCTTATCTTGGTATATAGTATAAGATGTTGATTTATACCTAGTTTATGCCATACTGTTTTCCAGTTCTCCCAACAGTTTTTGTCAAATAGTGAATTCTTATCCCAGAAGCTGAGGCTTTTGGATTTATCAAAGACTAGATATTACTGTGGTCATTTACTGCTATGTCTTGTGTACCTAAGCTATTCCATTGATCCACCACTCTAACTTAGACAGTACTAGATAGTTTTGATGATTGTTGATTTATAATACAGTTTGAGATCTGGAACATCTAGGCAACCTTCCTTTTTATCTTTTTTTCATTGATTCACTTGATACATGAATTCTGTTATTTTTTCAAGCTCTATAATTTTTGGTAGTTTGATTGGTATGGCACTAAATAAGTAAATTAATTTAGGTAGAATTGTCATTTTTATTATATTGGCTTAACCTGCCCATGAGCAACTGATATTTTTCCATGTGTTTAGATATGACTTCGTGTGAAAAAAGATGTATAATCCTATTCACATACTTCTTGAGTTTGTCTTGGCAGAAAGACTCTCAAGTATTTTATATTATCTACAGTTATTTTATCTCTTTATCACTTGTTGCTTAGCTTTGTTGGTAATATATAGAAATGCTAATGATTTATTTTGGTTTATTTTACATTCTGCAACTTTGCTAAAGTTGTTAATTATTTCAAGTACTTTTTCATTGATTCTCTAGGGTTTTCTAATTATACCATCATATCATCTGCAAAGATTGATAGATTTTCCCCCTCATTAACTATCCTAACTCCTTAAATTTCTTTTTCTTCTTTTTTCACTATAGCTGACATTTCTAGTATAATATTAAATAATAGGGGTGATAATGGGCATCCTTGTTTCACCCCTGATCTTATAGGGAAATCTTCTAGCTTGCCCCCATTATTACTACATCCAAGCTATTGCTATGGCTGGTTTGGGCCATCTCACATCATGCTGCAGTGCTGATGGTTTTAGGTAGATGCTACATATCACTTTGAGGAAAGTTCCATTTATTCCTCTGCTGTCTAGTGTTTTTAATAAGAATGGATGCTATATTTTGTCAAAAGCTTTTTTCTGTATCTTTTGAGATAATCATATGATTTCTGTTGGTTTTGTTATTAATATGGTCACTTGTACTGATAGTTTTCCTAATATTGAACCAACCCTGGTCATAGTATATGGTCCTTGTGATATATTGCTGTAATCTCCTTGCTAGCATTTTATTTAAAAATTTTGCAGAGATATTCATTATGGAAATTGGTCTATAGTTTTATTTCTCTGTTTTAGCTCTTCCTGGTTTAGGTATCAGCACCATATTTGTGTCATAAAAGGAATTTCATAGGACCCCTTCTTTGTCTATTTTTGCAAATAGTTCATATAGCATTGGAACTAATTGTTCTTTAAATGTTTAGCAGATTTCACTTGTGAATCCATCTGACTTTGAGGATTTTTACTTAGGGAGTTCACTGATGGCTTGTCGAATTTATTTTTCTAAGGTGGAGTTATTTAAGTATTCTATTTCCTTTTTTGTTAATCTTGGCAATTTATATTTTCATAAACATTCATCAATTTTGCTTAGATGGTTAGATTTATTAGAATATAATTGGGAAGAATATTTCCTAATAATTATTTTAATTTCCTCTTCATTTGTGATAAATTCATATTTTTCATTTTTGATACTGGATATTTGGTTTTCTTCTTTCTTTTCTGAAATCAAATTAACCAGAGACTTATCTATCTTATTTTTTTTCATAAAACCAGCCCCTAGTTTTACTTATTAGCTCAATAGTTTTCTTACTTTCAATTTTATTAATCTCACCTTTGGTTTTCAGGATTTCCAATTTGGTGCATAACTGGGGATTTTTAATTTGTTCATTTTTTTTTCAGTTGCATGCTCAATTCATTGATCTGTTCTTTTTCTTATTTTATTGAAGAAAGAATAGAGAGAAAATTTTCCCTAAGTACTGCTTTGGCTGCATCCCATAAATTTTGGTATTTTGTCTCATTGTTGTCATTCTCTTTAATGAAATTATTTATCATTTCTATTATTTGTTCTTTGACCTACTTATTCTTTAGGATTAGTTTATTTAGTTTCCAATTAATTTTAATCTATCTTTCTACTGCCATTTATTGAATATATTTTTATTGCATTATGATCTGAGAAGAATGCATTTAATATTTCTCTCTTTCTCTATTTGATTTTGAGGTTTTTATGCCCTATTTCATGGTTAATTTTTGTGTAGGTGCCATGTACCACTGAGAAAAAAGGTATATTCTTTTCTGTCCTCATTCAATTTTATCCAGTGGTATGTCATATATAACTTTTCTAAAATTCTATTCACCTTTCTTTCTTGTTTATTTTGTGATTGGATTTATCTAATGTTGAGAGGGTAAAATTGAGGTCCCCCACTAGTATAATTTTGCAGTCTATTTCCTCCTATACTCATTTAACTTCTCCTTTAAGAAGTCTCTTCTGGGGGTAGGTAGGTGGTGCAGTGGGTAGACCTCCAGCCTTGGAGTCAAGAGGACCTAAGTTCAAATCCAGCCTCAGACACATGACACTTACTAGCTGTGTGACCCTGGACAAGTCACTTAACCCTGACTGCCGCACCAAAAGGCAAAAAGAAAAAAAAAAATCTCTTCTGTTTCTACAATCTATCAGTGACAATGAGTTCAATTAATATATCTATGTGATTAATTGCTAGCTCTAAATATCCAGTCCTAAACTTTCTCTTGAGCTCCACTCCTATATCATCTACTGCCTATTAGACATTTCCAACTGTATATCCTGTAGACATCTAAAATTCACTATGTTGAAACAGAATTCATTATATCTCACACATACACCCAATCCTCCCCTCTTCCAATTTTCCCTGTCTCTATTTAGACTACCACCATCAATACTCAGGTTGCAAATTCAGCTTTATCTTGGACTACTAGGTATTCTTCACCCCACATATTCAATTAGTGTCTAGGACCTCTCAATTGTACTTCCATAACATTTATTACATTTGTTCCCTTATTTCCATTCAGTAGATGCCAACTCTAGTTCAGACTTTCGTTACCTCCTGCCTGGACTATAGTAATAGCCTTATAATTGGTATCCTTGCCTTACCCTCCTTTCAGCTGCCAAAGTGATATTCTGAAAGCACAAGTTTGAGCATCTGACTTTCTTGCTGATTAACTCCAATGGATTTCTATTATCTTTAAAACAAATATAAATATTTTTTTTCTTTTGGCTTTTAAAGTCCCTTACAACTTGATCTGCATCTTCCTTTCTAGCTTTACTATACAATGTTACTTTTTACATAAGGTTTAGGCAAACTGACCTTTTTGCTGTTCCTCCCACATTACATCCATTATCCATCTCCTTGTTCTTCATGCCTAAAATGTACTACCTTCTCATATCCACCTCTTAGATTCCCTAGTTTCCCTCAAAGCTCAATCAAAATGCCCACATCTAAATGACACCTTTTTTATCCATGCAAATGCCTTTCATCAGAAATTACTTTAAATTTATTTTGTGCATACTTAACATGTTGCTTCCTCCAAAAGAATGTAAACTTCTCAAGAGTAGAGATTGTTTCATGTTTTATTTTGTATTCCCAGTACTTAGGACAGTTCCTGACAAATATTTTGTAAATAATTTTTATAGTTAAATTGTTGATCTTGTATTTGAAGTTCTGCAGAATTTCTTTTAATTAGTTACAATAAACTTTAAATATTAGTCATAAGAACTTTACTGCTGTACTAGTCCTTAACATGGACTTCAGATAGATGTAAATGGTTTTAACCCAGTCACAGATAAAGGTGGGTCTCATATTTAATCAAATTTGCTGCTATTCTCTGCTGGTAAGATAGTATTGCATAATAAAAAGGGTCAGAGAAAAACATACTTTTTGGGGGGATAGAAAGACTTTTTGCTGACTGTGCTCAACAATGGGGAACAAAAAGTCAACAAAGCACTTGAATTGTTGACCAGTGAGGTCAACTGAAAAAAAATTCAATTCAGTTTACTAAATATCTATTAAGGGCCACTAAATGCAGATGATAAGAGTTAGAATGTTCAGTCATTAAGCAAGCATGTATTTTGACATTTGATGCTGCTAATGTGGTGCTGGACACTGTAGGGGCTAAGTAACCAGGGAACATTTTCTTTGACCTCAGGTTAACACATATGAACAGAACAAGGTCAAGTTTAAGCATCTGCTTAATTGTGGGGGACCAACAAGGGAGTTCTCAAGACTAATCTTGTCTCCCAAACCCAGAAACATTGGAATTATTTTTTTTT